>NC_081771.1:13893425-14138425 GCF_963082965.1 Carassius carassius
TGTTCCAGACCTAAAATCGCACATCTGTAGTCACCCTTCCACCTTCACAAATGCAAGAGTTTGGAAACCATCATCCATGACACAAGCTGCTGCTTTGTTATATTTTGGCATTCTCGTATTCACATTATAAATCTGTTTGTTGAGAAGCAAGAGCAGACAATAGTTGAACGTTCACTATATTTCATCTTTCACACCATCCCTTAATGGAAATATGGGTGAATAAGTAATTAATCAAGAAACATTTATAGGTGATTTATGTAATTGATTTGGTTTGTTCTCTCAAAGGTCCTTCTTGGGCAAATGGCTTGTCTCAGGTTTGGTTCTATATGATTATAACTATTATAAACCTGCATTATAAGGATTTATGCTGCTCACCCACAGACATTGCTGCCAACACAGCACTAAATTTTAGCGTTCAGTCTTCAAACAACCCTCTGAACAAGTTCCTTCCTATATATATATATATATATATGTGTGTGTCTGTGTGTGTGTGTGTGTGCTCTTGTTTTTGTGACATATCAGGACACAACTCTGTATAATGACATGGGTATGACACAGGTATTACAAGGAGAGGGTGACTTATGACGACATAACCCATGTCCCCATTTTTCAAAACGCTTATAAATGATACAGAATGATTTTTTTTTTTTTTGAGAAATTAAAAATGCACAAGGTTTCCTGTGAGGGTTAGGTTTAGGGGTAGGGTTGGTGTAGGGCCATAGAATATACAGTTTGTACAGTATAAAAGCCATTACGCCTATGGGATGTCCCCAATTTTAAATAAAAATAAACATGTGTGTGTGTGTGTGTGTGTGTGTGTGTGTGTGTGTGTGTGTGCGCGTGTGCGCGTGTGTGTGTGAACAACAGGAGTGCTACATCAATAAATGCCTCCTTTTTCGACCCTTTGCCTCATTTGCCTTCAGCCATAGAGGAAGCGACATTATAGATCAGGGTTTGGGACAGGGGCCGTAGTGTGTGTTTGACTGTGTGTGTGGTGGCAGAGTATAGACTAAAGAGTGAAGGAGGGGCCATCTGTCTTTCCAAGGATTGATCAAGATCAGAATCAATCAGGAAATGATTGAACAAGTGCAGAGGACAAACCAGTTCAGAAATGGATTACAGGTAGAACAGTGACAGCCTTGCACACTTTACCCTGGTCCATCAGTCCCCTAACAGGTCAAGTTCCACATCTACATAACGGCTAGAGGACAATGATCTGAGATATGAGCAGTTCACTGTCCACTCAAGAGTTTAAAATAGACAGGTTGGCTTCTTTCATGACCCACTCACCTTTGGTTGACCTTCCAGTTTAACAGCAAACTGTGCCATTGACCAAACAAGCGAACTATCATTCACCAGTGTCAATGATAGACTGCAGGGTAAGTAAGCAAGCAAACAAATGGATGGACGGATAGATAGAGAGTGTAGCAGTTAAACTCTAGAGGCCTCGGGACTATTTGCTTCAGTAGGAAGATAAATCGTAGTGCTGGTGCACTCCATGAGGTGCTTATACACTGCCATGGATCTTCATCTTGACCTTTGAACCATAGGAAGAAATTAAAAGTCCATTGTAGTTGTTGTTCCTGACTGGACAGGCAAATGTGAGGGTGTTATTCATATTGTATAATAATTGGAAATGATTTAAAATAACATTATTTTTTTTAACTTTAGATAATTATGTTAGTTAACACAAATTAATAATGAAAAATAATTCAAAAGCGTTTATTAATCATAGTTAATATTAATTGGACCTGAGCTGACATGAACAATGAACAGTTGTTCAATCTAACAATATCAAGAAGGTAACAATTAAATTGCTCATTGTTAGTTTATTTTAGTCAATGCATTGACTAATGTTAACTACCTTTTTGTAAAAAAAAAAAAAAAAAAAAAAAAAACTATTAATTTAGCCAGGAAACCATTTTGATGCTGCAAGAATTGTGAAATCATATTGAATTAATTCAACTTTTTTTGTTGTTTTTTTTCTGTCAGAATTAAAGTTAACCTGACATGCAAAATGTGTTCCAAATATTCTTTAATTTTTTGCAGCTTCATCCAAGTGAGTTTAACTGATATTCAGAAATTATTTTCAGCAAGTTAATTATACTTTCTTTTTTATTTATCGATTTGGAGATTAATTTATTTAAATACATAATTTTAAGGGTGTAATAATTTGTTTATTTTTTATATATTTAGTGAATACACACACACATGAAATATGACATTTTAAATGTTTAAAATATAAAATAATATTTTTACATGGACACAAAACTAATTTTATTTAATAGGACTTTGGCAAAAACTCCTTTGTGTGTTTATTGTGTGTTTGTGAGTGTGTAGGTGGTCGAGCTGTCGACAGGTTCAGGCTGGTGTTTTCCCGCTCTTAGACGAAGTGTCAAGTTCTTCATTGGTGGGGCAGAAGGAGAGACCAGCCTGTGGAAGTCTATCTTCTGCACAAAGACGATAAGTTCCCCTTTAACCTCCTTTTCTCCATTCTGAAGTGCTTGACTCTTTCTCACTCTCACTCTCACACACTCACACCATCCGGATAATCCAGCAGATAGGGTTAACACAACGTGCTCATCCTATGTGCATATAGTGAGATGAGCCCAACACACACACATGCACACAAATTCAGTAATCCAGGAGAATAGGTTTACACATTCCACACACCCCATGTCCATCTCCAGGACACACACACACTCTCTCACACATACAAATTTACATAGATATCGCTTAATTCGGCGCGGGCTGCATCGAAGCAGCCAGGCTGTGGAGAATGGCCCTGACTAAGCTGAGAATTTACATTGCTAAGCAAAGTGGTTAACCCCTGGAAGCAGGTCCAGAGAAATAGTGTAATGTGATTTCTTTCTTAATGAAATTTATGAAAGGGAAAAGGGAGAGAGAGAGAGAGAGAGAGAGAGAGAGAGAGAGAGAGAGAGAGAGAGAGAGAGAGAGAGAGAAGGTGTGTGGACGGTCTTTTCACTTTGCAGCCTGCCAATAAGGGAAGTCTTACAAAACTTTCCACAACACACAAGAAGTTCAAGATGGAAATCATCAGCAGACTCATAATAAAAGCTTTGGGTTTATCTTAACTTTTAGAGGGACAGACGTGTCATGCCAGCTTTTAAATACAACTACTTTTCTGTGTCTGTGTTTTGGTGGAAAAGTTTGTGATATTCAATGATTAAAAAAATCTAATAAAACGCGCTGCACTTTATATCTCACAACTGTGATTTTATATCATATAATTGGGACTTTATCAAAATTCAGACATGATTTCTCAAAACTGTCATTTATATTTCACTATTGTTACTTCATTCCTCATAATTGCATCTTTAGTGCAATTGCATATTTATTTCCTCACATGTTTAACTTCATATCTTACAACTGCTACCTTGTTCTAATAATTATACTTTATTCAATGTTACTGCGACTATTTCTCTCAATTGTGACTTTATATCTTACAAAACACATTCTGACTTTTTATATTATAAATACTTATGTATACTGTATATCTGTATAATGTCACTGTATAATGTGACTTTTAGCATGTTTTACTCTCAGCAGAAACATACCTTGGAGCAAAATCTACTAATTTATGTCAAAATGATTAAAATATCAAAATGCAGGTAAGTAAAATAACCATGGTTTTATTATAGTAAAAATGTAACCATGTTATTTGGCGTATTGATTACCATTTGTAGAACCACAGTGTTTCCTACAAATACCATGGTTATTTATTTTGTAATAAAACGATGGTTATTTTTTGTAATGAAGAGCAGAGAGTAAAATCTATTTAGAGCAAGGGACACAGAACTTTGTGCATGACTGGGCTTTCAGTTTAATTCTGTTTTAACTCTAAATTCTGTGAAGTTCTGCAGGTGCAAATTTTTTAGGACTTAGTAAATTTAAATAAATGCTGTTCTTTAACTTTTGTAGTACACACACCCAAACAGGTCCAAACATGTGGAAGAGTCTGTGTCTTTCAGTAACTTCAAACAGCTTACAGAGAGTCACTTTAAAAATTCTTTCAGTTCATAACTTGCTTTAAAATGCAACAATGAAGTGACAATAACATTTCTAAGCATGAGACACTTATTAGTGGACAGAGAGCCGTTTGTTGAGTTATGAGCAACTGTTCAACTATTCAGCTGTGTTTGTGATGAATATGTAAATATATATCTGTGTGTGTGTGTGTGTGTGTGTGTGTGTCAGCATGCTATTGTTTGTTTTTCCTGAATGTGTGCATGAGAGACAGAAGGTGAATGCTGATCTGAGAGGAAATAGGCCCAGACTCTGCACATTCGCTCAGGTCCAACTCGCTGTTTTTCGGGGCAGGTGCTGAGGTAGACTTCTTCATGAGCAAGTAGACCTCACAGCCACCTCTCTCACACACACACACACACATACACACGCTATCCCCCCTCACCCCCAGACCCCGCAGCACTCATCATCACAGTGGCGACGCCAATCGATGTGCCGCGCCCCACTGAGCGTGTCTGCGGCAGGCCGAGCGCAGGGCTCCTCCACAGGGATTGTGGGAAATCTGATTTATGATGCCCGTGGTGCTGCTGACCACAAACTTTAACTCATACCCTACTGTATTCCCTCTTTGCTATCCTCTCTCCCTCCTTTTTTGTTTGTTCGTCCTGTGTCTCATCTACTCTCCTAGGTGTGGGTTTCCTGTGTTTTTCTCAAAGTTCCCAAACTGTATTTATCGGCGAGAATAGTCGTAAAGACTCTGTGAGCGCACAGACCTACGTACACAATCACACTCTCACTTCTTATAGTAACAGGATGAAGGGCAGGTGAGCTTCAAAGTAGTCAAGGAGAGATTGAGAAAGCTTTGCTAAGAGGGATAGAGAGCTGTGAGATGGATGAGGAGAGGGGAGAGATGATACCGTTTCATTGGGATCTGTGGAGGAGATGGAAAAAGAGGTTGAGTTTAAAGCAGATGTGGCAGATGTTCATGGACGCTTTAATGTTCAGACTCTGGCCTGAAGTTTGGCTAGAGCCCCCAGAAAGACAGACAAAGACATAAAGAACAGGTAAGGGTAAGTTTAAAGGGTAACAAGTGCATAACAATAGATATATTTCTTATTGAAAGTGACGTGTGTCATTTAAAATACCAAATTTTATCCTAGCTTAATATACAAAGACAATGTGTATATATTTTTGTCTGAAATAAGGTCTGTGGTTGACACAAGCTCATTATATTTCCACATTTTGTCATAAAATACATCAGTAACACCATCTTGTGATGTGTGTGTGTGTGTGTGTGTGTGTGTGTGTGTGTGTGTGGCTGCTAACAAGTGTCTAAATGGGACTTCAGATATTGTCCAGGACATTAAACAGCATTATAATTCAGGAAAACTCATCAACTTGCTAGTCTGCTTTCAAATCATAGTTGTGTGTATAATCATGCTCAACAACAACAACAACAACTACAAAAGATGAGTTTTGAATACAGTTCTTGCTGGAAAGAAACTGTATGCGCAGACACCCACACACAGCAGGAAGTCTGCACCCCCTGCAGATGCAGTAATCATTCACTCTATCAGTCAATGTAATGTGTCTCGTAGAGTGCTGAATGTTTTAAACTGGGGTCGTTATACAGGTTAACATTATCATGTTGTCTTTAAGGACCTTTACAAATCCTTACCATTTCTGCTTTTTGTATATAAAATAATGCAGTTATGTTTCATAATAGGCATACAACTTTTATGAATAAATCCCCCCCTTTTCACCAAGAGTTTATGCCATGAATAAAATCATAAGCACTATTTAGAATTTTTCTCCCATGGGCCCACACTTAACAGAGTGTCACACTGATTCTATTCTGACTCTATTCTCTATTCACAGATTCTATTCTGTGTGTGTTAATTTGCAACATTAATGCAAATTAATCCCTGCAGCAGCACTGTGAAAAATTATGCATTTTAATGTTTAAAGGTACTAGACAAAATTGTTATGATTAGTGATTGTCGTAGATGGATATATGTGTTAAAAACAAATAGCATGTACCTGCATCAACAAGTATGTACACACATACGAACACGCAAACACACTTCGTGTCTCTGAATACTAATAAAGACCTATGGGAGAGATCCAAACCTTCTGTGGGACAGGTTAAATCCTCTACACACATATGATCACAATAAATGCATAAACTCTCTGTTTCTTATTTTCTCTCCCTTGTTCTCTTTCTTTCTTCGTCCATGTGTCTCTCATGTATTGTATCTGCCCCAAGGTTAATTATGGATGAGGTATGGAAATCTGGGTGCACTGTTCAGTTCTGTAATACACAAACCAAAGGGGAATGGCAATTATTTTCTCTCCCAGTCACCTATTCCACAAAACCCCTCATAGTAGTGAGTATTTGTGTGAGAATCAGGTTTTGCTTTCACTGTGGGGACTAAATTAATAACAATATGAAGACCAGCCACTGGTCCACAGAATGAAAGTGCCTTGAATTGTACAACATAATGTAAAGAAAAAAAATTATAATGAATATGAAGCAATATTATCAGTCATTTATCAATTAAGTTAACTCATAAATATCAACATTTGGGTAAAATATCATATACTAAGTCAACGAAAACAATATAAAGTCTTTATAATGACAGAAAACAAATGTGTGTGTGCCCATTTCTTTTATGTCTGCTTGTCATTGTTTATTATTTCACAGCTGTTATGAATACTTGATTTTGGTCAAATGTAGCACTCAAATAAGACCGCTAATCTATAACTGACTGTCTCTGGCAGCCAATTTCCAACGTCTACTTTCATGATTCTCATCACTTATTAATTAACAATAATTTTTCAATTAATGAATAATTAATATTTCAACTCAAATTAATATTTAAAATCCATTTGTTTACAGATTTGGTGAGAAGCCACGTAATATAATCACCCTTTAGAATGAAACAAGACCCCTCTGTGTGGTGTTGGGGTCTTGATCGCCCTGTTGGGGGTTTATTTTGCAGTGATGGCTGTACTTTATGACCATCTAGGCTGACTGTACATCATCCTTCACTCATACAACAGAGCCGGGAAACCGTAGCATAGAGTTTGTAAACAGGTTGCACCAAAAAAAAAAAAACTTTTCATCCATTGAGTTGATCCATTGACAGTGTTTGTGTAATCAACTCTGAAATGATTAGCCGTCAGAGCATCAAAGAATATGGGATAAAATTAATTCCTTTCTCATTGATCTGAAGTGTGTAGACAAACAAGTACACTGAAACTAACACTTTCTCTATTTCTCTATTTCTCTCCCTATCTTTCTCTCTCTCTCTCTGTGTAATTCTATATTCATGCTTAAGAAGCTTATGTTTAATATCATAGATGTGCATTTGATGAGATGGCAGGTTTTGAAATGTAGCTTTGATAGCTATATCAATATCTCATCACTTTTTCATATCATTGACAAAACACTGCGTCTGTATCTGCCCTGCAGACACATAATTTAAAAAGACCATGGCTCATGTTAGAACATTTATGTCTAGTTGAGATGTTAGTATATTATCATGACACTCTTCATGGTTGACTTTCATTGCCCTCTTTGCTTATCTTTGACTTATGATGACTACAAGTATATATATATATATATAACCTTTCTACTTACATCCACCATTGCTAAAACCACACAGTAAACATTTGCATTTGGCTCCAACTAATCTCACGCATTACACTACACAGTACGGTGCACACAAACACTGAAGCACTCATCCTTAACCTTCTTGAACCCATTGGGAATTGTGGGTGATATACTGTACCGGTAAAAAAATAAAAATAAAATAAATAAAAAAAAACCAACTCTTTGCTTCTCCATTACAGTGTGCATTTCTGTGAGGGTACCAGGCTGTGAAAGGATTCAATACCTGGAAAACATAAATGAACCACAGGTGAGTGGTAAACACCCTCAAATAGGGTTAAAATAAAATAAGATTAATTTTATTATATATAAATATAAAAAAGTCATATTAGTTATCATTAGTTCATGTGTTAACTAATAAAGAGCAATATATTTGTTAAGTATTTATTAGTCGCTCTTAAGGTTAGTTTATAAAAACATAACTGTTCATTCATTGTTAGTTTATTTCAGCTCTCCTCCACACTGATATTAACAGATACTAATTTTGATTTCAATAATGTATTAGTACCATATTTTTCATTGTTAGTTCATGTTAACTTATATTAACAAATTGGTAAAGTGTTACCAATATATAAGTTTAACCTTATGAATGCTATAAACACATTTTTTAACATCTAAATTGAAAATGTCAACACAATTTTAAGATGTAAAATTAGATTTTAGATTTTTATTTATTGATATTTAATCCTGAATGTACAGTACAAAAAAATGAATAACTATCTCTCTTTCTAATATTCCTTTCTTGTTTCTTTCTTTTTTTTATTGCATCGCCCAGGCTGCTTCCTCCTTTGCTTCTCTGCTCCCCACGCTCTCGCTCTCTTGCTCCCTCGTTCTCTCTCTCTCTTTCTCTCTCTCTCTGTCCGTTTCCCGGTGTGTCGGGAGTGTGTAAACGGGTGTCAGTGTGGTTGATTGAGGATTAGAATGGAGGTTTATTCACTGCTGGGAAAGTGATGCGGTGATTAGCGTGCTAGTCGCGGTGCCAGCCGCGTGCTGCTGAATTAGCAGCATGTTTGAATGAGATAAAAGGGCCAGGCTTACCCCCTCCACCCTGACTCCACATAATCCCACTACAGCTGTGAAATGAACAGGCCTCTCCTGGCCAGCCAGGCCTCAACCTGCCTTAGAGCACACTCACGCTCACAAACTGATATCCCCGCTCTAAAGCTGCTACTCTACAGCACCCACAGGACCACCACCTATGCATTATTACATACATCGTCCCTTCTACGCTGAAGGTAAGGTTATCCAGCAAACACACAACATCTCATCTCCTTCTCAATCAATCCTTTTTATTTTTGTTCCTTTATGTAAAAAATGTGCGTCCCACTTGGGAATACACTAAAAGCATACATAAACATGGCAGACATAAACTCCCTCCATTACCACCAATCAACTTGGCATTTGGACCAGAAAAAATGTATGTGTGTATAAATATATATATATATATATATATATATATATATATATATATATATATCCCTAGTAATAGCAAAACTGATGAGTCAGCTGTTTGAAAGGCAGTAATAAACAGAGTTAATAGATAATCCGCAGTTCTCTGCCAAAAGCAGTATAAGTCAAATTCAAACTGCATATTTACAAAATTTCTAGAGTTACATCTCCAATACTTTCAAAAAGTGTTTTGTATACCAGAAAATGGAGGTTCAAAATGAGAGTAATTCAGTTCATTGGCCTGATGCCAAAGCCTGAAAACCATAATACAAATTCAAATTTCTGCACCATACTTTTTATTTTGTCAAAACACATCCCCTCCCCATCTCTCTCTCTCTCTCTCTCTCTCTCTCTTTCTCTTTCTCTCTCTCTCTCTCTGTTCCTCACTCTCTTTTCCATATTTAGAGACCCCCATGTTATTATTTCCCATCTTTATTCTGCTGACTCTGCGGAAAACAAATGAACTGAGATGTACGGCGAACATTATTGGGCAAGATGGCCAATACTTGCATGGAACCATTAACAAAATGGGCCCCTTCCTTTGTATAATAGTGCTTGCTTTGTCATATGGGAGATTTAATTTTCCACAGTTTAAACATTATTTCCTAAGTTACAAGCAGTTAAAGCAATTAAGAGGAAAAACACACTGATACTTGTGTTTGCTTGGGGGAATCCAAAGCTTCATCTTACATAACTGCTGTTTCATGATAATATAGAAACCCAAGTTACCATTACAAGTGTTTAAGAAGCACGCTTTATATAAACATTAGTGCAAAGGCAACAGACTCACAGCATTCAAAGTGACAGCTGACCCAAAAATAATGGTAAAAAAACTAAATTACTCACCCTTATGTCGCGCCAAATGGGTGTGACTTACTTCCTTAAATGGAACACAATAGAAAATATTTTAAGGAATGTTGGTAACCAAGACAGTTTTAGTTCTTAAATAGTTGTCAATGTTTTAGTTACCATTGATTTCCATTGCATGGACAAAAACACTGTATTTTAAAATAATATTCAGGTTTGAACGCCATATGGGTGAGTAAATTAGAAAACTTAAATGCCAGAATTTTCATCTTTAGATGAACTATACCTTTAAAACTGAAGTGCATATATAATTTTTATTTTATTTTTTTCATAGAAATTAGTGCTGTCAAATCGATTAATCATGATTAATCACATCCAAAATAGCCATATATATATTAATATATTTTAAAATATTTATTTGTTTATGTATGTACACACACAGTATGTATATATATTCACATTTATATATGATTTATATTATATATAAATGCAGATGTTACATATATTTCCTAAATATATACTGTACATGTCATAAATGTATATACATATAAATTTGGATGTGATTAATCACGATTAATCAGTTTGATGGCCCTAATACAAATACTTTTCACTTTTATCAGCTTAATAAGCAGAGCCAACTGCAAGCCATGCATTGGTCAGTTTTGCCCAGTTGGGCCAGTTGGGGCGGAGCTATCTTTTTTTTTCTCAACCAATGGCAGATGGGAAGAGAATTCAGGGAAAATAATCTTTGTTTTTTGCAGTTCCATTTGGTGATGCTAGTGCTAGTGGAATTACACACATTAGCTTTTAAAATAACAACAAATGAGGCTGTATGTATTTATTTGTGTATGTGTAGAATGACATTAATAAACTAATAAAGATACAAAAGTCTATTAATGCAGCAGACATTGACAGACAGTGTACACTGAGAAATCTGTGTGTACAACATTCCCATGCGCTGAACAAATTAAATCCTCTTTCCCTTTCAGAATGTGTCAGTCCTCTCTCTTTCAAGTCTTCATTTATTCTTCTCGTTATCTGGGTAGACAGAGGAATAAGCAGTTTTCCCTCTGATTCGTTTAGGGAGCATCTGCTAATATCATATTGATGATAATTTTCCTGTAATGCACCATTTGCACTAATTGTGATGCAGGGAGTGAGTAATGTTATCTGACTGCCCCTCGGCTTCTTCACCGCTCCTCACCACTTAATTTCACAATCGGCCCAGAGAGAGAGGATGTGACAAGCTGGTCATAAACAACCATCTCCTCCTCTCTTTCCTCCGTATATCAGGGCCTCCACTCTTGTGAAAGTGTGTGATTTATTTACTGTAGGTGTTTTTGTTTTAGTTCCTGTTGCACTTTGACCCCAACACACACAGACATGAAACACACATACAGACTCTCTCTCTTTATCTTGCTTTGATTATTATTATGGTAAAGTTACTTATGTCCAATTTTGGTGAGGGACAGTAGCTGTAGGGTTAGTTATCAAAGGTCTTCCATAGATGTCTAACCATTATAAAGTTGATTGCATTTTTTATTTGCCTTGGTAATCATGGAATATATCGCCACACGATTAAGCAAACTAACAAACAATGAAAGAATTAATGAATGAATTAATAATGGTTACATAAATAAATATTTACAGCATTCTTTGACAAATAATAACTAATATTACTTCTTCCTTTTCCTTTTATTCAGAAAGGATTCATTCAATTGATAAAAAGTGACAGTAAAGATATTTACGGTTAAAAGTGTTAGCAACTAAAAGCTGTTTTAAACTTTCTATTAATCAAATAATATACATAACAGCTACCACAATAATGTTTTGAATTTTACTCCTTGAACCTACCTATGATCAAAAAGAGGATCATCATGAATGTGTACGGTAGCGGAGTGTGTGTGTGTCATAGAGTGTATTTATGCATGTTTCTTTGTTTTCTTGTGGTTCTGCATGAGAAAATTTCCAGTGCTGAGAAAGCATGTCTCCACACAAAGAGATACACACATGCACAAACGCGTGTACACAAGCACACAATGAGGCTTGAGGGCACAAATAAACCTCTGGAGGGCCCCATACTTGAGAAATATAACAAGGCTATTGTCACCCTATGTGGAGGTCACACTTAAACAAGCAGAGACAAGCCGGCAAAAGCCACACACTTCTTCTATCTCTGCAGATTAAAAGGACAAAGAAATAAATCATATATATCTACAGTGCATCTGCGCAGGAGCAGAAAGGAATCCTTTAAAGAATTTTGGAATCATTCAAAAGCAGTTTGGCCCTCATCCTAGAGTTTTTAATCACCACATCAGCTTTTCTGCTAGATTGTTCTAAGCTTTCTCACTGGTCATTATACTCTAGACATTTGTAAACCAAAAGTGTCATTCAGTCTGATGGATATGAATCAAATGGATTTTGAATGTATATATATATATATATATATCACCTATAGGGCACCAAGCATCAAGATGGCCACTGATACTGATACCTCTCAACCTTATTCAAACACATTGCACTGTTCCTTTTAAACATTTTGGAAATGATCTGGATTAATTATATATGTATTAATTCTACTACTTGTAAAAACAAACATGCACATGAGCAAACACACATGTTCTTGAATAGGCAGCACCCTGTTAATCAATAGTTCTCATAGATTGTTGCTTACAGCTGCAGCAGAAGAATGAAATGGATTTGCATATATATAGGGCTGAGTGAACCCATGCACTTTAAGGATGATCAAATATGCTGACCTCAGCATCCGATAAACCAATCAAGTGTGTGTGTGTTACCATTGACCTCAATACAGACACGGTCTCTTAGGAGATTTCATACAGTACAATACTGAATAATAATTGTTTGTCTATGAGATGACAAATGGAGAAGTTACACGACAGTAGGCTGGCCTTGCAACAGAGATGGGTGTTAAATGTCTTTAACTGATTGATGAATGAAACCTGAACATCACATCAAGCCAAAATAACGAATAATAAATGAATGTACAGATGTCAGCTTTCAGAATTGTCCTTCTTATGCTCAACTGATGAAACAATTGGTGGCAAAATACATGTAAAAGATGTGTGTGACTTCATAGCACTATGATTGTCTGATTATGTAGTACTAATGTGTTACTGCCTCCCTGTTGATGCCAAATCTGTGTTGGTCTAACTGGATGAAATGGACAGATTCATTATGAAGTAAACAATTTACTAATTTGGGCATTGTCACAGAATCAAAAAGTTGACTATTACAGGAATAGTTCACTCCAAAAATTTTAATTCTGTCATTATTTAGTCACCCTTAAGTTTTTCCAAACGGTTTTCCAAAATGTGTTTCTTTTTTCTTTTTTCTTTTTTCTTTTCTTTTTTCTTTTCTTTTTTTTCTGCTGAGCACAAAAGAGGATATTTTGAAGAATCTAACTAAACATTTGCTGGTCCCCATATATCAAAACATTACAAAACAATAGAAATAATGTTTAAAAATGTAGGAAGTTAATACAAATCAAACTATACAAGTTATAATATTGGTTGATTGTTCATAGTTCTGTAAAAAAAAAAAAGAAAAAAACCTTCATATGTCTTTATATTCTTTCAGAAGTTGTAGGGATCAGACTGTGCAGTTAATTTGCAAGAAATGGAAAGGAAAAGAACAGGATGCACTGCAATGACGTATTTGTGTCTCTGTTAATTAACTGAGGGACCAATTAACGCTGTTCTCAGTTTGAAAGTGTTCTCAAGAGACAAATGCCTTTTCTTGTAAAAGAGAGAGAGAGAGAGAGAGAGAGTGAATGACACAAGAAAGAGCGAGATTCATATTTATAATAAAGATCCTATGAAATACTGTAAACATGACATTTTCAAAAAATGTGCAATGATGTTTTACATGAATGTAAAATATATTTTATGCTAATCAATACTTACATTATTAGTGTTTTCCATTTAATATCCCAGCTTCTGCTTTTGTATGTTTTTTTCGTTTGTTTTTTTCGGACAGGAAACACAGTGGAAGAGAAGTGGAGAGTAGAGGTCTATCAAGGAGCCTGTGTGAGGGAGGAGACATTTCATGAGGTTATACATTAGCTGACTCATCACATTTCTCTGTGTTTGTTGTTTTTGGTCTTTTTTTCCCCCTCAGAAATATAAACAGTGTGAGCCGCGATGTGAATTACAGAAAAGGAGGTTTTATAAGGATGGATGTATAAAGACAAAAAAAAAAATAAGAAGGAAAAAAGTATTTCTGGATCATCTTAAAAGTTAAGTGTGTAATTTTTGAACCATATAGTAGCATTTAAAACAGATTTTCAAAAATAATGATTGTTTCCAAGCAGGTTATAGAAGTTGGCATCTATGAATCTATGAATACAGTTGTCACTGCATTAAACTGGATTAGGTACATTTACAATCACACACTTCAAATATAAAGTGTGCCATTGCTTCACTCCTTAAAATATGCATTTTTGTTGATTTTTGTCTTTTTTTCTGGAAACATAAAATATGTGTAGAAGGAGTTCTTGGAGAGTCAGTGGCATTATAAAGTCTAGAGTTTGTGAGCGTAGCGAGTGGGATCGATGTAGATATTCAGTGTTGGCCCCACTGCACTTGCAGTCCATTTAATGTCTCTGTTCCACCACCCTGCGTTCGGCTGATAACACTTACCACACTCCGCTTGTTTCAATACAAAACAACTTTAATTAAATCAGGCCATGGCCAAGGTTAGCTTCTCTCACATTCCTCAAAGATCCCCCAGTGTGAAACACAATGCCTAATGGAGTCTATATTACTCTGGAAAGAAGTGCAGTTCATTTCAAAAGTATTAAAGGTATTATCAAACAACATATATTACAGAATCATACAGACACAATTTCTGATGTCTTTTATTCCCATCAGGATCCTTACATTAAAAATAATTTATCAAGCATCAAAGAAAATGGATGATTTGATATGGAATGCAGTGGTGTGTTTTATGTATCATGAATGAATGAATTGCTTTCAGTTTATTCTCAGTAAAAGATACCATAAACAGACAGTGCTAGCTGACATGAGCAGCTAAACTCAGTGTAACTCGAGGCCAGAGAGATCATCCCCACTGCGTATCTCCAACGCTATTATCGCACCCTGACAGCATCAGACTAAATATTGTCACAATGTTGTGGGTTCGTCCAATAAATCTACACTGACTGAGCCTTAGGGATCAGACTCTCTCTCTCTCTCTCTCTCTCTCACACACACACACACACACACACACACATACACACATACACACATATATGCACCTTTTTGACTCACACCCTTATAGACATGATGCACAACAATTTATTTTTTACATTCATAAATGTATACAATGCATAATGCGAAGGAGATTCCTTACAGTCAACTGCAAAATATGCATGTTAAAAGTTATTCAATTATTTCACACCCAAGCATTTTTAATACATTATGCCAGGGCAATGAGAAATCATTTTGCTGTTCCAATCCACAGCATGCCACACAGTTTTGTTTCAGTCTAGGAAAAGACTGTGTTTATATTGCACTTTATATGCTGATGTACTACAAATTCAGTACAGAATCACAAGATCTGCAGGATTATTCTGGCATCATTAGATATGAAAAAAGGGCTTTTACTTTTCTCCTTGTATCTTTTACTTACAAAATCAAATTTTAACAAGAGGTTTTCTAAACAAAATAAACAGTAAAATATAATAAATAAGGTTTGTAAAAATGAATTATAAAATTTAAAATCTATAAAATAAAAATCATAAAATAATATAAAATTAACTAACATTAAATGACATTAGTCAATAGAAATACAACTGTTTATTGTTAATTCATGTCAACTACTGTAGTATATTAATAAAAAATGTATTAATACTATAGATATAACTTTTTAAATGTATTTTAATGATACATTAGTAAAAGTTCAAAATTTATAAATGCATTTTCCATTTTTAGTTCATATAGATAATTAATGTGCCTGTAGGTAACTAATGTTTGCAAATATAACAGTAAAATGTTACCAATTATTATTAAGATACAAAGATGATAATAATGCAATAAAAACTATATTTATTGTATATATTACTTCCATTATTTATATATATAATATATTAAATAATATATATTTAATAATATATATATATATATATATTTATATATATATAATATATTAAATATATTTTTATTGTATTTTATGTACTGTATTGACTGGCTTTTCGTCTCTGTTATACTGGATAGTAAATATTCAACAGGAAAGTGAGCGAGAGAACAGGATATAACAATATTAAATTGTAAAAAAAAAGCAAAACTGAAACAATTTCATAAGTGTTTTTAGATTTTTGGACCCCACTGCATTTAAAACGTGTATATGTTGATTCTGTCTGTCTCATTTGAGGCCCCATAGATATTTAGCCTTTGGTTAGTTCCACCTCGTGCTCCTTTTCTCAGATTAATGATGAAATCAATCTGTGCGATAACCATTTGGACAGATGTCACACTAATGATGCCAATAAGAGAAGGACAGAGATGATCGTGATGACATGACCACTGGTGACCGCATTGACACTGGCAGTGATAAAGATATCAAGGAAAATGTCTATGGGAATTTACCTCCGATCAATATGTCTAAAGACACAGATTTCAGAACTATTTCCTCCATAATAGACACTTTATTGTCCGATTACTCGTTTCAATTTGACAGGGAAAGATAATGGACAAAAGAGATGGAAATCTACTGTAAAGTCCGAATACAAAAGAAAAATACAAAGGATGGAAAGAGAAGAGGCAGATAGATAATTAAAGGATAGATAAAAAGGTCAGTTACCTAAGGTTATCGCAACTTAATTAAGAAATGCAACAAAATACTTGGTTTATGTCTAAATGTAAAAAAGAAAATCTCTGCATCTCATGTCAATCAGGCACTGAGCTTTGATTTAAGCCTGTGATATGTCTGTGGGTCAGCGCAGCTATACTAACCCTCAGCTTCACCCATCAGATGTGCCATTTTCCACTTTGTCATGCATCACATGTCAGAGGAATAATTCGATCCATCTCCATCCTTCCATTTTCTCTCCTCCATTCCCTTCCTCACTGCGATCCTCCATCCTGCACTGATTAATGTTAATTTCATCATAAGTCTTTTTCAGCTCAATAAACTCTCCCTCCCTCCCTAAATCAAATTGTTACTGATCATACTTGACTGCTGAGCTACAGTACTATCCTGTCCTGTCTGTCATACACCGCCCGCATTGCTCCTATACCATGGGCTTCTATTTTATTACAAGTCATTATATTCATTATATTTAATTGAACAGCAAATTAGTCAATATTAGCATTAAAGGAATAGTTTGCTGAAATTTTACTCACCCTCAGGCCATCCAAGATTTAGATGAGTTTGTTTCATCATTGGAACAGATTTGGAGAAATTTTGCAGTACAGCAATGGATCCTCTGCAGTGAATGGGTGCCGTCAGATTGAGAGTTTAAACAGCTGATAAAAGCATCATAATAATTCACAAGTAATCCACAATCTATCAATTAACATATTGTAATGCAAAAGGCTGTGTGCTTATAAAAAACAAACGACTCATTTTAGCGTTTTAACTTTAAGTCGCCACTTCTGGATGAAATACCAGTCCAAAAATAAAACTGTTTAGGGCTAGAGCTCTTAAAATAAATAAAAAAATATCACGGAAGCACTCATTACAACTAGGTGCTATAATACGTTTTTTTCTTGCCACTGTCTCGCTGGGTGGTTTGTATGCCCCTTTACTATAGGGTGTAATATGTATTCTGAAAAGCACTACACATGTAAATGGAATTGAATGTAATACTTTGTCATAATTAAGTGCACTGGCTAATGAATTAAATGGCAGGAATACTGATTAGTGAGAGTTTGATGGGAAGACAGGCTTAGAGGACCTTAGCAAGTCAGAGTAAATACTGAGACACTATCCAAAAACTTAGAAAATGTTATCTTAATGTTTTCTTTTAACATGATGCTGTTGGCCAATATATGGATATGCTGACACTCTTCTTCTGTCTTTATTTCTCTCATACACACACACACCACCATACACCATACACACACTCAAAGTGATGGGCTTGAGTACACAGCATTTATTGATTGAGCTACGAGCACTAATGGAAATGATGCAGAGATTGAAAAGCAGTTCAGAATTGCTGTTTGATTAAAGAAAAGCTGATCAGTGGTCTCTGTGTGTTTATGTGTGCGAGAAAAAGAGAGCATAAAAAGAGTATGTTCATATTAGGTTTTTAAACAAAAAGTTTTTTTCTTTTAATATTATTCAA
Source organism: Carassius carassius (assembly GCF_963082965.1). Lineage (NCBI taxonomy): Eukaryota > Metazoa > Chordata > Actinopteri > Cypriniformes > Cyprinidae > Carassius > Carassius carassius. Next base: position 13,911,650 of record NC_081771.1, read on the forward strand.
GCTAAATAGAATAGCTCTTCAAAATTATATGTGGATGTTTCTAGTATATTTCAAGTCTTCTGGAGACATTCAATTACTGAATGAAATTTGAGACAAGTGGAAGATTAAGATTTGTAGTATATCAATGCGGATTTGTTTTTATTCAGTGTTTTTCAGTAGCTTCAGAATAGTTGAAATGTAGTATATATAAAAAGTACACATAATGTATACTATATATTCAGCTAGTTTTCAAGGGAACATTTTATTTTCAGTTTGCTTAACTTGATGTACTAAAACTAAACTAAAACTAAAACTGAAAAAAACTATATAGACATGAAAAAACTAATAAAAATGATAAAATAAGCATTTTGTCACATAGTCATAACTTTTATGATGCATTTATAGTGGTTTATTACACGGATCTGTGGAATATTTTATTCTGATTGGTTATTCGTGGCATTCCGAGGTATGTTATCCCTCGATAACAACCGGTCAAAGATGATAACACAGGCTCATCCGGGTAACTTGAGTCGGCACTGTACTCTTGCTAGGAACTGTTTTTTTTTTTTTTCATGGTGGAAGCTTTGCATTTGTTTAGCAAATAAAATATTAAAACTTGATTCAAAATTGTGTACAATTATTTAATTATGTCTTCCTGGTATTGTGGACTCGCTCTCGTTTCATACAAATGTAGCTGCTGCCATTTTGCTACGATTGTTTTGTACGCTGTAATGAATTATAAGATAACTAAACAATCTGGTACGATTTTATAAAAAAATTTCATCTTAAATATTTTATCGCCATAATTATTTATGTGGTGAAATGTTCTGCAATACATGGTATGACTGCACTGTTTCCCTTAAATGTGCTTCTAGTTTCAGCCGCTTGCTCGCAACTACTGTCTTCACAGAAGCTTTGCGTTTAAATTATTACAACTCAAATCAATATTTTGTGTTTAATTATGTACTTATGTGGCAAGCAGGCGTGTAATAAGCAGCTTCGCGTCGGGTCCTGATCACCCTGTCTAGGGTTATTCTGCGATAACAACCGGCTGGATGTACACTATCCCTTACTTAATGTGTCAGTTAAATGCACAGTTTGGGCAGTTGCTTCCACTCGCACTGAAATGGTCACATTCTTGGGTGGAAAGAAATTGGTTTAGTTTAGTGTATGTTTAATGATGTCTATTCATACCTTCATTCTAACCCTCGGTTTCCTTCTCTTTTGGCTGCAGGGGCATCGGAAAATGCTTGACCACCAGGGTAAGCTGGCTGTCAGAATCGAAACTGCTTGGTGCAGCAAGTCACTGACTCAGAAAACTTAACTTAGTTTCTCTCCTTCTCCACTCCATCCCCCCTCCTTTCACCCCCCTCCATTCTCTATCTATCTCTCTCCTCCTCTCTCGCTCTCACACTGCCTCCTTTTCGTCTCCCTTGAAATTTCTTTGAGAAGATTATCCGCAGGTAAGCTTGTTACCGTGGCGATCCTGCGTCAGCAGCTCTTGCTTGCGCACTGACCACTCTGAAAGTGTGTATCTGCATGTGTGTGTGTCTGTATGGTAGGAAGAGCAGGTCAGTAAGGATTTGGGCACAGTGTGTGTGTGTGTGTGTGTGTGTGTGTGTGTGTGTGTGTGTGTGAGATGAGGGGTGAAGCAGCTAGCCAGCCTCCACTAACATAGTGTGACGACATCATAAGACAGGGTAAATGACTGTCCGGGTGTTTGAGACAGGGGTTTGGGGGAAGGAGTGAAGAAATAGATGGATAGAGGAATGAAGCGGTGGAGGGATAGAGGGATGAACGGGTGATACAAAGCTGTCCCCCAGAGCTCACAGTCTGTGGCCCGCTTCATTGCAACCTTCACTGAATGCCCCCACAGCACACCTCCCTTACCGCACACACACACACCCACACACACACACACACACACACACACACACACACATAGAAACAATGTGGATAAGCTCTGATTCACACACACACCTCTCAACAATAAATTATTGGAAGACAATAAATAAAAGAGGATATTTACCACTATACTTGACTTTTACTTAGCTCACATATATGATTGATGAATATGCTAGTATTTAATTTGTTTTTTTTTTGTTTTTTTATCTGCGTGTGTGTTTGTATAATAGAATTTCATAAAATTCTCACAAATACTTACTGATGCTTGTGTTGTTGTCTTCCCACCAAAATCATGTCACTTCTTTAAGGAAGTTGTTAGATGGATAAGAGTATGGAAAACAAAAGCACACACACACACACACACACACACACACACACACACACAAAGTAAATTAAAGCTCTTTTTATAAATGGATAGAAAAGGGGGGTTAAAACAGTAGACTGGAGACTTTTGGTTAAACAAAAAAAAAAAAAAATAATAAATTCCAATATTTCACAAAATGTATATTTCCATTTAGATTTAATATAATTTCTATCTTTAAAAAGTAGTTTAATGTTTAAGGAATGACCTGACATTGATTAATGTGTTATATTCAATTTTAAAATGCTAATAAAACCCTGCAGTAACTACCATATGCTTGATTTTAATATGGTGTTTGTTTGTTTGTATGTTTGTATGTCTGTTTGTGTGTGTGTGTGTGTGTGTGTGTGTGTGTGTGTGTGCACAGAAAGGCTGTATGTCTGTCTGTCTTATGAGAGGCTTTTTCTCTTGGCACTATGATGCAGCTTTGGGATTGCTGCTGCTCTTGGGAAGAGAAGAGTGAGATAAATGGACAGAGAGACGAATGAAGGGGATCTATTCTTCCAGCGATGGAGGGGAAATCTGCACAAATCTTCCCTTGTTAGAGGGAGAGGGACAAAAAGAAAGAGATGGATCAGAGCTGAGCTCTCTCAGGAGGACAAGCAGCTTTCTCTTCCAGATCCTGACTACACCTAGACAGCCACAGTCTTTCCTCAAGCTTCCTGACATGGTAAAGACAACTGCATATAAACAACACAGTTCTGCACACAGACTGAGTAATGGATGAAACTTAAGAATGATGCAGCGGGAGAGATCATTAGTGAAAAGAATGCAAAAAAAATAAAGTTTTATAGATTTACCTCATGGATAAACATATGTACCAAGAGCGGTTTTATAGCAAACCGAAATAGCATTCTGCATTGCAAATTAGCTCTACCTGTAGTTCACTAGTGTTAATGAACAAAAGCCAGATATCTGCTTTTGTGAACCTGAGATAGACCCAGGGGACTCGCTGACACAGAGGTGAGAAAATAACAGCGGAGGGCTCCTCACTGTACTCATAGAACGGGGGAAAAGACACATGCACATGCTGGAACACAGGAGGGGCAAAAAGACCACCGCAGGGGAATTAACCTGTGCGCTCTACGAGGTGACGATGCCTGTCTCTTGTTTCAGAGAAGAATATATTAACAGGTAGAGAAGAGCTGATGAGTAATATTTGAATAGATTAGCAGATGAGACGCTCGGAAATAAACCGAACATCTGTGTGAGAGTGCACTCTTTTGTCTCCTGGCTAAAGTAGGTGTCTCATCAAAGTTGGCTTGCTCCACAGGATTTGGGTGTGTGAAATATGGGCGTGAGAGTTTGCTGCTATATTATGGTGATTTTAAGACTTTACATTTCTTCTGCATTAGGTTATGCAAAAGTGTTTTGAAATTTACATTTTAGTGATGTTTAGATATGAATAATGTGTCACATTGTTATTGTTTTGGTAACATCTGTGGAGGAATAGAGATTTATGTGTGGGTGTGTTTAGTTAGTAGTACTTAATATATATATATATATATATATATATATATATATATATATATATACTGTGTAATAATATAAATATGCTTGTGAATAAATATTAAATATTATATATAAACTAAACTTAAAAAAAATTGGGGTCATAAAGATTTTCTTTTTTAATAAATTAATACTTTTGACAAGTTCTTTTGAACTTTGGGCACATTTACATGACAATGATTTCTTGAAGTTGTGGCCTAGTGGTTAGAGAGTTTGACTCCTAACCCTAAGGCTGTGGGTTTGAGTCTCGGGCCGGCAATACCACGACTGAGGTGCCCTTGAGCAAGGCACCGAACCCCCAACTGCTCCCTGGATGCCGCAGCATAAATGGCTGCCCACTGCTCTGAGTGTGGGTGTGTGTGTGCGCACACGCACACACTTTGGATGGGTTAAATGCAGAGCATGAATTCTGAGTATTGGTCACCATACTTGGCTGTATGTCATGTCACTTTTTTATGTACTATAAAGGAAGAATTTTTCCTTTGCATTTTTAAAAAAATTGCATACAGACGGCAAAGTTAACTTTGGCCTCTTAATTTTTATTTGAAAAATCCTCTAAAACGATCACATAAATATTATGCATAACATTTTTCAACATTGATAGTATTAAAAAATATTTATTGGACAGCATATTAGAAAATGATTTCCAAGGCTTTTGTATTGAAGACTGGAGTAATTGCTGCTGAAAATCCGGCTTTGCCATCACAGGAAATAATTACATTTTATGTAAATATTTTATGTAAATATGTATATTCAAATAGTCCTTTAAACTCTTTAAATTATTTGAAATAATATTTCACAATATTACAGTTTTTTTCTGTAGTTTTGCAGCCTTGATGTAATTCTGGTTTATTTTAGCAATAGCAATAGAAGTCTGTGATATTTCCCATAGATATAGATATGATGGTAAATGTGCATGTGAATAAGTGTGTATGAGATCCTCAGCCTTGTTTCTTTTTTTCATGAATACAACCACAGCCTGAAAAAAGACTGTTACGCATTTATGCTGACCGCTACAAATAGATTAACGAGCTAAAGATCTGGGGACTGTTAATTAATTTGATTATACGCAGTGGGCCACAGGCCTGTGCTGAAGGGAAAGCGAGGAGGGCTAAAGGAGTGGAGGGATGGAGGGATATTCTAATCTGGGATGGATAGGAAGATGTAATGGAGTTTTGGCAGACTGACCACACCACACCTAATTTATAGCATGCACTGCCACATAGTCAATGCTGTTTTAATTCACCCCCCATACTGAAGCATCCACCCGCCCCATCATTATCCCCTCTCATTAATGGAAATCTAATCATCCTTCCGCTATGAGCACACATACACACACCAATCATTTCATTCAACAAAGCCCATTCCTTATAATTTGTTTGCATTTTTATCTATGTACAGTATGTGTGTCTGTGTTCCTCCTAGTCTTAAAAACATTATTTAGGGGTTGTGGTTGTGTGGTTCTGAACCTGCAGTGTTTATGACCATCAAAATAAATCCAATTCACACTTTCCTATACAGCACCCCATATTCATCTTAGTCTTTCCCCTCCTCTTTCTCTTTTGTTTCAACAAATAGAAGGAAATTAAACATGTTACATTGTTCCTTCTAAATATGTTGTTTTCAGTTTGATTACCCAGTGCTCGATTGCAGAAACGTTGTAGCATGTTATTGACTGCAAATTACTGTATGATAAAAATTGCTATTAGTAATGTAACCTTTTAGATTACAGCAATATAATCGACTATACTTTTTGATTACTTTTGACCTAACTATTTTCTTACATAGATGTCAATAGAATTGTTTTGTACCCTATTGATCTGAAATACAAAGAGAAAGAAAATATATTACATTCTTTGTTATCACCAACATGAAATGCATTAATCATCATAATACATCAGAGTATCTGAATAAATTGCACAATGAATGAATATACATGGACATGTGACCATGTGACATGAACAAATATTAATAAGCCTGAAAACAGCAATGATTTTACCCAGCAGAAGTCTTCCAGGTTTGAAATTGTAAATATTAAAAAATGCAATATGATTGTTACGGATCACTCGGAGACAGAGGAGTAACAGATGAAAGATGTAGTTTATTAAATGGACACAAGAAGAGGAGCGGGAAGTAAGGAGTGGATGGGTGCTGGGATCCGTGCCGGGAAGGAGGGTACCACACACACGCACCGTGGGGTCTTTGGGAGGATCTTGGAGGTAATCCTTGGAGAGAAGACGGAAGAAGAGACTTCGGAGGTTATCCTTGGAGAGAAGGTAAATAGGAGTTAGTCCTAATAGTTAGCGCAGGAATGATCTTGTCGCGAACGTGACCGGACAATGACTGAGTGCGTGTGTGTGGCTTTTGTGGTGCTGAGGTGGATGAAGGTGATGCGGATCAGGTGGTGGTGATTAGTACTCAGGTGAGGGTGTGCGTCGTGATTGTGTGGAGGAGGAACCTGGCGTGTTTGTGACAGTACCCCCCTCCCCAGGGAGATGAATTGGGGGCCCCGATCCGACACTATGTCCGCTGGGATGCCGAAGTACCTGAAGACATGGTTAAACATCAGTTCTGCCGTTTCCATGGCAGTGGGGAGACCCTTCAGAGGAAGAAGACGACATGCTTTAGAAAATCTATCCACAACACTCAGAATACATGTGTTATTGTCAGAGGGAGGAAGGTCGGTCATGAAATCCATTCCCAGGTGTGACCACGGGCGGTTGGGGACGGGCAGAGGATGGAGTTTGCCAGATGGTAGATGGCGAGGACTCTTGGACATGGCGCAGCTGTTACATCCACTCACGTACCTTCTGACATCCGAGGCCATGTTGGGCCACCAGAAGCGTTCCCGTAGCAACGAGAGGGTTTCATTGACCCCCGGGTGACCAGTGCCAAGTGATGTATGGGTGGCGTGGATGAGAGGAGTGCGACGTGTCCTGGGGATGTACTGGTGCCCTGGTGGGCAACCCGGCGGAGCGTTGGCAGGAGTTTCGGCTGGAGGTAGGGTTTCGGCAGACCAAGTGATAGGGGCAACAATAACTTTGTCTGGGAGGATGGGTTCGGGGTTCTCAGACCTCTCTTCGGGTGAGTAACATCTGGACAGAGCATCGGCCTTGACATTCTTTGCCCCAGGGCGGTACGTGATGGAGAACTGGAAGCGGGTGAAGAATAGCGCCCAGCGGGCTTGTCTGGGGTTGAGTCTCTTGGCTGCCCTAAGGTATTCCAGGTTTTTATGGTCAGTGAGAACTTGAAAGGGGTGTTTGGCTCCCTCCAGCCAATGTCTCCACTCCTCCAGGGCAAGCTTGATGGCAAGTAGCTCCCTGTTGCCAATGTCGTAGTTCACCTCCGCCGGGTTGAGCTTCCTGGAGAAGAAGGCACATGGATGGAGGCGGCTGGGCATCCCCTGCTGCTGAGACAGGATCGCACCCACTCCGGTGGTAGAGGCGTCCACCTCCACGACGAATGGTAAATCTGGGTTAGGATGCACGAGGAGTGGGGCGGTCGTAAAGGCCAGCTTCAGGGCCTGGAAGGCTTCGGTGGCGGCTGGAGTCCAAGACAGGGACTTGGGCTTCTGACGAAGGAGGTTGGTTAGAGGACTGGTGATGGTACTAAAGTTCTGAATGAATCGTCTGTAGAAGTTTGCGAAGCCCAGGAATCGCTGTAGTTCCTTGATGGTGGTAGGAACGGGCCAATCCCGGACGGCGCTAACCTTCCCCTCGTCCATCCGGATGCCACTGCGGTCGATGGTATAGCCAAGGAACTGCACTGAGGGCTGATGGAATGAGCACTTCTCTGCTTTTAGGTAGAGCTGGAAGTCCCTCAGGTGTTGCAGGACCTCCGCAACGTGGCGTCGATGTTCGGCCTGACTCCGGGAATATATCAGGATGTCATCGATATACACTAGGACGAATTGATGGAGGAAATCCCGGAGCACCTCATGCATGAAATCCTGGAATACGGAGGGGGCGTTTATCACGCAGTACTCGTAGTGGCCAGTAGGGGTGATGAAGGCGGTCTTCCACTCGTCCCCCTCGCGTATCCGGATGAGGTTATATGTGCTGCGGAGGTCCAACTTGGAGAATACAGTGGCACCACGGAGATGTTCTAGGGCCGCTGGGACGAGGGGAAGAGGATAGCGGAACTTCTGAGTAATTTTATTCAGGGCTCTGTAGTCGATACATGGCCGCAAACCTCCATCCTTCTTGGCCACGAAGAAGAAACTCGAAGCAGCAGGGGAGGGAGATGGGCGGATGTATCCTTGAGCCAGCGCCTCCCTGATGTAATCCTCCATGGCCTTCTCCTCGGGAACGGATAGGGGATAGATCCGTCCCCTAGGCACTGGTTCACCCGGCAGCAGATCTATGGCACAGTCACATGGCCGGTGTGGAGGCAGCTTGGAGGCCCGCTTCGGGCAGAAAACATCACTGAAGGGGGCGTAGCACTGGGGTATGGAGATGGATTGGTTGACGACAGGGCTTTCAATAGAGGTGGTGTAGACTGGTAGTGATTCGGAGGGACGTTCCACGGGAACGGGACAGCCGGAGATACAGGATTGAAAGCAGGCTTCGCCCCACTTCAGGATTTCTCCGGTCTTCCAGGAGATTACCGGGTTATGCTGCTCCAACCACGGACGCCCTAGGATGACGTCAGCGGTAGAATCCCCCAGAATCAGCAGTTCTAATGGTGAAGGAGTCCAGTTTGGAGAGAGATTGGACCCACGCAGTGGCGTACATACTTCTTGCTTAACGGCCTGCCGGTGATGGTGCGTATTTGGTAAGCGGCCGCCGTGGGCGAGGTTGGGAGACTGAGTTGACGGCAGAGGGCGCCGGAGATGAAGTTGCCGGCTGACCCAGAATCGAGGAGTGTGGAAGAGACACATCAGCCGCAGTAAGTGTCACAACAGTGGTGAGTGGTTTCATAGAATATCGTGAAGGAAGGATGGCACACACCATGGGACGAGGAGGACGGACGGGGCACCCAGCTATGGTATGCCCCGGAGCTGCACAGTACAGACAAAGATTCTGGGCCAGCCGTCTTTGACGCTCCGCCATAGTGAGGCGGTAGGAGTCCACGACCATGGGCTCGCTGGCTGGTTCTGGGGAGCTGACGTTCTCTGGCCGGCAGAGCGGAGAGGAGGAATGCGCCTGGCCCTGGTGCTCTTCTAAGCACAACTGCATACGAGTGGCGAAGCGGATGTACAGCTGGATGAATCGCTCGAGGCCGATGGTATCCTCGTATGCAGCGAGATGCAACCGCACTCTGGGCTCCAATCCTTGGCGATAGGTAGTGAGAAGTGCCTGTTCATTCCATCCACTAGAGGCCGCCAGAGTCCTGAACCGCAAGGCATAATCATTGACAGACATATTCCCTTCTTTCAAGTTGTATAATCTCTCACCTATAGAGGAGTCCCAGGCAGGTTTGCCGAAAACTTCCCGGAAGTGTTCGATGAAGCTAGAATATGACTGGGTTACAGGATTATTCTGAGTCCAGAGAGAGTCTGCCCATTGTAAAGCCTTGCCTTGTAACTGGGAGATAATGAAAGCTACCTTGGCTCGATCCGTAGGGTACGAGAGCGGTTGCATCTCCAGGACCAGTGAACACTGAAGCAAGAATCCGCTGCATTCCTCCGCCGAACCAGAGTAGGGCGCTGGCCGTGCCATGGGACTGGCGTGCACGGCAGGTGAAGGAGGGATGATAGGATCCGCGGAAGTGCTCGCTGGTGGTGGTGATGCAGGTGCTGACATAAGTGTACGGCGGAGTGCATCTACTAATTCCTGGAAGGGATCCGTGAGGCTCATGCTTGTGTCTCTCGGTGCTGGTCCGGTCATCTGTTACGGATCACTCGGAGACAGAGGAGTAACAGATGAAAGATGTAGTTTATTAAATGGACACAAGCAGAGGAGCGGGAAGTAAGGAGTGGATGGGTGCTGGGATCCGTGCCGGGAAGGAGGGTACCACACACACGCACCGTGGGGTCTTTGGGAGGATCTTGGAGGTAATCCTTGGAGAGAAGACGGAAGAAGAGACTTCGGAGGTTATCATTGGAGAGAAGGTAAATAGGAGTTAGTCCTAATAGTTAGCGCAGGAATGATCTTGTCGCGAACGTGACCGGACAATGACTGAGTGCGTGTGTGTGGCTTTTGTGGTGCTGAGGTGGATGAAGGTGATGCGGATCAGGTGGTGGTGATTAGTACTCAGGTGAGGGTGTGCGTCGTGATTGTGTGGAGGAGGAACCTGGCGTGTTTGTGACAATGATCTAATTGCAAGTATTTTTGGAATCTGATTACATTGAATCAGTTAATAATGAACACTGATTACTTACTGTACAGAAGGTATTTCTGCCATTCGTCAAAGATTGTATGGAGTTCACTGGGGCAGTCTGTGTGTGCGGTTATGTTGCCAGACAGTGACACACACTAAAGGTAGACTGTAACCAAGGTGACAAGGCCAGGCAGGGGCAGCACAGCAGCTGTCACAGCCCTTGTCCTGTAGTGGCAGCACCTAAAAAGCTACCAGTCACCACGCATCTCCAAACAACCTCTCCAACAGTCATGAAAGATCCAGGCCTTGGTCAGGTGGAATAACAGAGTAGGACAAGAGAAGATGATGCATTGAGGAGAAAGCCTGTAGTTTGGCTTTCATGAGCAATTACAGGCAGTTCAGCATGGATTTCATTCCTTATATTCACCAAAAAGGATCAACACAAGCCTACCGCTTCTTCTGTTGTCTTTGTCAATCCTATTTACTGTTAAGTAGACCTCAACTTGCCTGGTCTCACCTCTTCATGGTTTTTCTTTCTCTTTTTTTTCACGTTTCTCATGAAGAATTCAATAGGATCCGCATTTTAAAAGGCGCTAAAAACTTTGGAATGCCTCTGTGCCGCAACAGTAAAGAACACTGCTGACAGCTTGCGAAACATTATTTATCTCCTGTCACATCTTAAATGCAGATAAAAGTCAGTTTGGCTGAGAATAATAGCTTGTGCTCATTGTTCCCTCCTTTAGTTTTTCATTTCATCGTTTGTTTTAAAAGCAGACAAAGAGCTCTGTCGCTTCTCCAGTCACTTGAAAGGTTGGATTATCATCGTGGCTTTGACAGGAGAAGCGTTCTAATGAAGAGACGCTCTGGTGAGGGACTCTAAGTGTGTGAGCGAGGAAGAGACGCGCTGCATTCGTAGCCCTTCAAATACCGTCTGTCCATTTCATCATGCCTCCCTGAGATTCACGAGTCTGAGAGGATTGACGCTCAAAAAAGACTCAGTATCAAATCTTCCCACTTAAATAACCCACTGAAAAATTGGAACATCTCCCACTCAAAGCTGACATTAATAAAAATTTGAATTCTGTTATTATTTACATGTGTGATATTTAATGTATGTCAAACACAATGAGTTTCTACACTATAAAAGTGAAAGTGAAATACTATATCAGTTCATATGACTCTTAGCTATCATTTCACTTCAGAAGATGTGGAATATAGAGCACAAGTCATGTTGAGCACATTTATGGAGATTTGTTTTGTCCTTTTTTATGTTTAGAAAAGAACAGCTCAGACATTCTACTAAATTTCCGCTTTTGTGTTTGATGGAAGAAATAAAGTCATATAGATTTGGAACAACAAGGTGAGTAAATTTGAGTGAATAAAATTTTTTTATTTAAACTAATGCTTTAAAACTTGATGTTTAAACATGGTTTTCCATTACATTAACTCAACCAAATAAATGAACTTGTAACTTAAAGTTACATACAAGATTCATCTAAATTTCAAGTATATTTAATATAATTTAAGTTCAAATTAACTGTACAGGCACTCGATTACACTTTTTATATTACACTTTATATTATATTTATTTTATAAGAACTAAATATTCTGATTTAACATTTTTTACTTATATTTTATTTTATAATATTAAGGCAGTTTATCTGGTATCATATTTTTGTTTAGTTCTCCTGAATTAAATTAATTGTATAAATGATAATATTCCATTTCTCAAGTTTGTACACTACTAGGCGAGCACATGTCTTTGCCATGCTTTCTCGCCCTGTGTGAGCGCTGCGCCATCTCTGCACAACTCACAGTAATCGCTCTGTAAGCACTTTATCAAAAACGCTTGTTCTTTTGGTCTTTTTTTCTGCTTTCTTGTTGTTTTGTTGTTCTGATTTCCCCCCCTCTCCTCTCACTGTAAAGAAAAAGAACAGTCCTGACACTCATTAAAAAAGAAAAAAAGGCAAAACATCAAGCGGGGAAAAGCGAGCCCGTCTCTGCTCAACCTGCGGTCACAAAGCCGTCATCCAGAAGGAGACAAGCTTGTTAGCCACCACCCCCCACCATCTACCTTTCTCGCGCTTTCTTTATAATTTTTTATTCCTCACATATCATCCCACATGAACATAATCAATTATGGATCAAATATAAGATAGGCTTTAATTTAGTTTACTGTTACATCTTTCTATAATTCTTACCCTCTTTACTGGGCTTAAAAACCAAAAGGATCTGAAGGAAATACACTGAGAGATGGTGCAGTGAGTAAAATTACATTTTGTACAAAAATGGTTTCGAGTTAAATCTGAGAAAAGAACATTGGATTTAAGGTCATGCCTTCTAAAAGCAGATCTAATAGCTCACACACACACACACACAAACTACAGTATCCATAGTTTTACCATTTAAAATATGGATGTTGGGGCTATCATCTAAGAATTGTTGTGTTTAGTTTTGCGAGCACAACTAGGGTTTATAAATCCAAAATCACAGAGACGGTGTGAGTGTGTTTATGGTACTGTACTCATCTCCCTTTCAGTTCTCCAGCTGTTTTGGTATAGCCGGAGATAACACCATAACGTCACCCCATCTCATCCTCCTACTGTCCCTCTTCTCTCTTTTCGTTCATCCTCTTATCCCCTCCATCAGTCTCTCATTCATAATTTATCAAGTAGGCTTTTTTTTCTGCAGACACAATCAGAGTGTGTGGCAGTGCAAACACTCTCTCCTGTTACCCCTTTGCCTCTTCCTACACCAGCAGGAAACAACTATCAATACAGACAGGAAGTGAGAGCAGGCACTGACCCTTAAATGACACCTTAGTGTTTTTCTCTCTCTCGCTCTCTCTCTCTCTCTTTCTCTCTCTCTCTCTCTCTCTCTCTCTTCGTTCCTCAAAAACACATGAATCTGTCACTGAGGATTTTGTTTATTTTGAAAGCTGAAGGCTCTCGCTCTCTCTGTCTCCGTCTTTACACCCTTTAGAAACACACACACACACACACACACAACCACAGGTAAGGTTGTCCTAGGGTGTCACATATCCCTGAGCTGGATGGTTCTTCAGTACTGCTTTGTTTCCATTGGCCCTCTGTGCAGCAGCCTTGATGGCTATAGGACGACAGGCAGGCGTAAAGTAAAGGTACAGTTACAGAACATTCATAATGTGATATAACCATTCACACCTCCTGCATCCCCCCTCTACCATTCACACCTCCTGCATCCCCCCTCTCCCCCACACCTGCAATACAGATCAGCGAGGATGCGGTGCGCCAGGTCTTCAGGAAGCAGAAAAGGAAAAAAGCACCAGGCCCAGATTGTGTTACACCAGCCTGTCTGAAATCCTGTGCTGACCAGCTGGCCCCCATCTTCACAAAGATCTTCAACAGATCGCTGGAGCTGTGCGAAGTCCCTTCATGCTTCAAACGCTCCACCATCATCCCCATCCCAAAGAAATCCAAAATTACAGGACTAAATGACTACAGGCCTGTGGCTCTAACGTCTGTAGTCATGAAGTCATTTGAAAAACTGGTGCTGGCCCACCTGAAGGACATCACTGGACCCTTGCTGGATCCTCTTCAGTTTGCCTACAGAGCAAACAGGTCTGTGGACGATGCAGTAAACATCGGACTGCATTATGTTCTGCAACACCTAGACAGACCGGGGACCTATGTGAGGATCCTGTTTGTGGACTTCAGCTCTGCCTTCAACACGATCATCCCAAACCTCCTCCTGCCCAAACTAACTCAGCTCTCCGTGCCCACCTCCGTCTGTCAGTGGATCAACAGCTTCCTGACAGACAGGCAGCAGCTAGTGAGGCTGGGAAAATACACATCCAGCACCCGTACAATCAGCACCGGAGCTCCCCAGGGCTGTGTTCTCTCCCCACTGCTCTTCTCCCTGTACACTAATGACTGCACATCTAAGGACCCCTCTGTCAAGCTCCTGAAGTTTGCAGATGACACCACACTCATCGGCCTCATTCAGGACGGTGACGAGTCTGCTTACAGACAGGAGGTTAAAGAGCTGGCTGTCTGGTGCAGTCTCAACAACCTGGAGCTTAACACACTCAAAACAGTGGAGATGATCGTGGACTTCAGGAGAAACCCCCCTGCACTCCCCCCACTCACCATCATGAACAGCACTGTGACTGCAGTGGAGTCATTCAGGTTCCTGGGCACCACTATCTCTCAGGACCTGAAGTGGGACATTCACATTGACTCCATTGTGAAAAAGGCCCAGCAGAGGTTGTACTTCCTTCGCCAGCTGAGGAAGTTTAACCTGCCACAGGATCTGCTGAAACAGTTCTACTCCACCATCATCGAATCCATCCTCTGCACTTCAGTAACTGTCTGGTTCAGCTCAGCTTCTAAATCGGACCTCAGAAGACTACAGAGGGTAGTCCGGACTGCTGAGCGAATTATCGGTACAACCCTCCCATCTATTCAAGAACTGTACTTATCCAGAGCGAGCAAAAGGGCTGTTAAAATCACTCTGGACCCCTCACATCCAGCACACTCCCTCTTTGAACTGTTGCCATCTGGTCGACGCTACAGAGCACTGAGCACCAGAACGACCAGACATAGGAACAGTTTCTTCCCTCAGGCAATCCATCTTATGAACAGCTGATAATAACTGTGGGACACACTACACTATTTATATTTATATACACTACACTTTTTATCCAACACACATACTTAGCGTACACGTAAATCTTTTGCACATAATATACATGTACATACATGGAACACACTATACTACTTATATTTATATTTATATACACATACACTTATTTATCCAAACACACATACTTAGCGTACAGTTACAATTTTTCCACATAATACACATGTACATACATAAATGCTCTTTTTAATATACCTGCCATACATTGTCAATTTGTATATTGTCAATCCTTACCCACCTATTTGTATTTTTTTGTATTTTTTATTCCTTATTGTGTTTTTTGTTCTGTCGCTGTTATGTTGCACTGCGGAGCTCTGTCACGAAAACAAATTCCTCGTATGTGTGAACATACCTGGCAATAAAGCTCATTCTGATTCTGATTCTGATTCTGATTTAATGTTCCTGAAACATTACATTCAGTTAGTACCTGTATTTTTAAAGTATCTTTTCCATTAAATTTTTTTTCCAAGTTTTCAGACTCACGTGCAAACACAGGGTCACAACAAAAAGCCACATGGATTTATAGCTCTGTCCTGCAGATGTTAGCTAGAGTTTTGCTTTAATTAAGTTTCGTAGCATGACACACTAAGATTTTGTATTGTGTAACAACATATGGTACAACTGCGAATTGATTCTGCGACAAAACTTACACACAGCAGGTGCAACAGGCCCCTGCTCCCCGCAGAAGCTGCCAGGCTAACAGAGCATCATCCCTGCAAGGGTCGTTAAGAACAGCACCAAGGACTAATGCATGTGTGTATGTGTGTGTGTCTATGGTCCGTGGTGATTACTTCTTTCCGGTGGTTAAAGAGAGGGAGCGAGGGACTAATATTTATTTACCCTGCACTCAGTCAGTAGTGACAGTACCAGAAGGGAAGGAGAGAGGGGGGCTCATCAATTAGCCCTCGTGTCTTCAGGGATGAGCAGTGACACAGAGGAGTCGCCATAAATATACATCGAGAGTATGAATGTTGATACTGTGCAGTATATATATATATATATATATATATATATATATGTAACAATATAGTTTATAATACAGGGCTGTTAAATGATTGAATCTGATTGGTTGACAAATGTTCTAAGGTGTGCAAATATTTTAAGGTAGATACACGGTTAAAGTAGTTCCAAGCAGAACTTGACCATATCACTTCAACAAAAAATTTCAGTTAGGCCTATTTCAACCTACAATCATGACCCACAATGAATTATTACATACTATATATAATAATGAATAACTATATATATATATATATATATATATATATATATATATATATATATATATATATATATATATATATATATATATATTTATAATTATAATTATACTCAAAAAAATGCTAGGTTGAAAATGTACAAACCCAGCTATTGGGCTGTTTTGACCCAGTGGTTGGGTCACTACCCAGAAGGTTATATTTAACCCAGCAATTTTTTTTTTATTATTTATATGCGTGTGTGTGTGTGTGTGTGTGTGTGTGTGTGTGTGTTTTTACTGTATTTTTGATCAAATAAATGCAGCCTTGGTAAGAATACACTTTTTTTAACTTAATATAACTTACAAAAATTCATAAATTTAGTTTGGTAATTGATGGTGTACATATGCACTTGTCTCTACTTTTCTTGTCTTCTCTTTTATCTAAAAAAGCAACTGTAATTTTTGTGTATAATTATTAACATTACTTTTTTATTATTATATTAGATGTGTCATAAAAAATATTGTTTATACATTGGGGGCTCGCTCGGGTAAGTGCTGCGATTTTGCCGAAGACACTGGAAGAGTATCAGAATGGGTTATTTTAATAACGGAGGGAATCAATCTGTTTTAATGATTAATTTTAGGGTAAAACTATTTCACTGGCTAAATAAGAGTTGTAAAGAGAGGATTTTCTTATTGGCAGTGTCTCAGTTCACTCTTTTTCTCCCTGTACTGTGAGTAGCATCCTTTCTGTCTTTTCTGTCTCTCTCACCTCGACTTGCTGCGGCATTCCCAAAGGAGGATTTTCTGGGAGCGAGTTGGATGTCTTTCACCCATAAACGGACGGCTACAAAGATGCTGTCTCAGCATGGGCTGCCCCACAGCAAAAATCAAAATATCAATAACCTCTTATAGCATTAAGGAAAATGCCTAAATCTTACGCGCTTTTTTTTTCTTCTCCTCTGTCTTTTTGCCAATATCACTCAACCACTTACACTTGGCACGAGCCCCGCTGGAGATTTTACGTACACATTAGACAGTCTCTCCTCTCTCTCTCTTCTTTTTTTCTTTGCATGTCCATTTATTTGAACATGAAGTGTGGCTGGATAGGCTCTGATATTGTAGCTTAGGTGTTTTACAGAGAGAATGAAAACATACCCTTCTTTCTGAAATGTTTTCACCACAGAAAATATTGTTTAAAAATCTTTCCGAATTTGAACTGCCTGGGTTTGACTGAAAAAGTGTCAGTTTCAACTTAGTTTAACTGTACAGGTTCAGTTGTTCACATTTACACATAAATCATTACTTAAAAAAATAAAATCATATTACACCCTGAGTAAAACTGGCAAAAATAAAATAAAATAAAAATAAATAAATAAAAAATAAAAACTAGGGCTGGTAAGTTATTAAAAAAATGTATCTAATTAATTACATGATGTGGTGATTCGAAATCAAATTGATCAAAGCATCAAACAGAGATTACAAAAAGTAGGTTCAGCAAGAAATATTGTGTTTCATAAAATTGATTACATATACTCTTTTGGACCATGTGAGTAAATTATGACAGAATTGTCATTTTTGGTTTGTTGAACTATAATAATTTATTTTCTTAATTTTATTATTATTACTATGAACATATTAAATAATTTCTTCAATGAAATGATACTCTAAATAATAAACTAAAACTTATATTTTGGTTGGCAAAATTGAGCAAAACAGACAACATTGTGTCTAAAATAAAACAATCTTAACTTCTTAATGAATTGTTGTATAAGATGAGTATCACATTTGCACTTGTGTGATATTGCACTTAGCCTACAGCTCGTGTGAAATTTCTTAACTATGTGATGTAAATATGAGACAGCCATATCTTGAATTTTAGGGATATTCTCTAGGCCCCATCATGCAATAAGTTGTTGCCCTGCCTCATATTAATCATCAGTCGTCTGTATGAAATGGCAGATGATCCACATAGGTCTGGGGCAGGGTTAATAATTTTGTTAATAATTTTAACGCATTATTTTCCTTCATAATTAATTAATCGAATTAACATGTTAAATTGCCAGACCTACTTTAAACATTTCAGAACAGAATTTTAGTACACTGAGTAAAATGGATTTTGATTGGTCATATGATTTTGATGTTATATCCTCATCTGTATTTGAACAATTAATATTTAACCTGGGTAAGGGGAATGTAAAGCAAACAATACTTCTCATATTTGCTTCTTGCTGTTTCAGCTGATATTTCCTCTACACTGGAGCCTGTCATTTCAGAGAAAAGTGCAATGAAGAATTTATTTGTGGTGTCGCATGCTGGACAGCATCCCTGGTAACTGTTCATTTGATTTATATAGTGAAATAAAATACGTTCATTGTACAAATGAAACCATGACACACAGTACTAAATTTATATTCCGTAATACTTACGATATAGTACAGAACAATAAACCACAACTGTGGGTGGTTGAAAATTTTGTTTATTGAGTTTCTTAATGTTGCTACAATGTAACTACATAGTAGTAACATTGTTATTATTGTTTTGATTATTCTGCAGAACGTTTTTTTCTGTCAGATAAGAATAAGAAACAATAAGAATAATGTCTACCAATAATACAGAAACGAATCAAGAAAGTAAATCAGGTCAGTTTTAATTTCATGTGAAAGAGAAAGAGAAAGGACATATGTGATCTGAGAAGAAAAACTCAGATGAGATGTATGAGACTGACAAAGAGTAAGCAAAGGAGACCCAGGGTGAATGGTGGTAAAGCTGAATGATTGCTTGGTGAGAATTATTATTGATGATTCAGGCAATGTGAATTATTAACGAGAGAGGAAAAGCATCTCTGAATGTGTCTTTGATATTGGATACTGACAGAGATCGATGCCGGGGCCAGGAGAGAGAGCAGAGGAGAGGATGGACAGAACAAAAGTGGTGGGTAAATCCTGAACCCTGACATGAGAAGCATAGAGAATGAGATACAATGTTTATTAACTTCCTAAGCATTGTTCTGACTTCTGAGCTTTAAAAGGATAGTCCACTGAAAATAAATATTTTGTCATCATTTACTCATGTCGTTCCTTATGTTGTTCCAAACTTGCATTACTTTCTTTCTTGTGCAGATTGGACAAGGATAAACTTATCAAGAAAGACAATAGTATGACTATTTTTACATTATTTATTAGGTTACCTGAAGCCATGCAATAGGTCTGGATGTTGAACAGACAGAAATGTAAGGGAGTAATAATCCAGTTTAATTTTTTAAGGGTAAACTACTCTACTCTTTCTGATTTGCAAGCAGAAAGTATGCAAGAGAGAGAGAGAGAGTATTCATTTCATAATCACAGGGCAGAGTTACAAATCTTTTCTTCATCTGTGCTCTCAAAACATAATTTTTTTCTAAATACAGTAAATGTGATATTGTATAATAACAATTATAATTTACAAAAATCAGTAAATAATTATAATTGTTATTTATGTTACCTGCTCACTATCAAATTATTTAGGCGAAGCATCAACATTCACAAACCACATCCACTGTTATTTATAACAGAAAAGAATGCAACGAGCTCGTAATCACGACTTCATAAATGGGAAACAGGAAGTTTCAGATAGCACATGAAGACAGCTGTGAAGCACTCTCGCTTAACACAGTGGAGTGAATCACTGAATCTCTAGTGCTCACACTCACTGATCTACACTGAACAAAATTATAAACACAACACTTTTGTTTTTGCCCCCATTTTTTATGAGCTGAACTCAAAGATCTAAAACTTTTTTTATGTACACAAAAGGCCTATTTCTCTCAAATATTATTCACAAATCTGTCTAAATCTGTGTTAGTGAGCACTTCTCCTTTGCCGAGATAATCCATCCACCTCACAGGTGTAGCATATCAAGATGCTGATTAGACAGCATGATTAGCCTGTCCATAATAAAAGACACAATAATTCTCTACCACAATAATGTGATTCTAAAAATATTATTGTTCTATATTAGGGGTGTAACGGTACGTGTATTCATACCGGACCGTTTCGGTACAGGGCTTTCGGTACGGTGCATGTGTGTACCGAATGACCGAATGCAATATTTTGTATGCGGAACATAGGTACATTTTCGTGTTTCCAAACTAACATATTAAGTGGCGGAAGTCACTTTTTTTCGGCGTCCATGTTAATCAATGAGTGCATTCACACCGGGACCAGGAGCAGCGTGTGAGCGTCAAGCAGGAGCGTCGTGTGAACAGCAGTGCAGCGGGGGTTTCGGCGTCCGGTCTATTTTTGCTGTGCTGCTCACGCTCAATTAAATTGAAAGCACACTTTTGATGGACAAAATAAATGCACAGAATAAGCATGTCAAGAGCAGTTTTCACGCACAGCTACTAGAAGATTTACATCTGTCAGACAGGTTGCTGACATCATCAAGCTTAGTTTGAGTCTGCGCGTCAGAAACGGAAGTGCTAAAAAACGCTAAAAATGGGCTTCACTTGTCTCAATTGAGTTCCAATGGGGTCGCTGTGTCCATTTCTTTTACTGTCTATGTGTGAAAGAGGGGTAAGGTTTTCAAAAGGCATCACGTGAGTGTGAACATCACTACAACTAGGAAAAAAACGATTGTAATTCAAACGCAGCTCCCGTCGGCATTTAAACAGACCTTTGCTCTTAATTCCGATCGGGCCAACACAATAACGAAATCTGAGCAGGTCTAAAAACTGAAACCGTTGATGCTGCACTTTACAGTTTGGAAAAGTTATATATATTTTTTAAATATGAGGAGGCCTACAAGCTGGGATTCGTAATGCTGCACTGTTATCATAGTCATTTATTTATATTTTTCATTATATTTTATTATATGATATTGGTTTGAGACTGAGAGTATTTTATTTAGTGGAGAGCTTTGCAGCAGTATTTTATTTCTTATTGTTTTTTATTATATATATATATTTTATTAAAAAGTATTTTAAAAAAGTGTAAACAAATTGTTAAAAAAAGTTTATAGTACTAAACAACCTGCAGTTTAATGTTTGCATTTCTTTCCCTTACTGTACCGAAAATGAACCGAACCGTGACTTTAAAACCGAGGTATGTACCGAACCGTGATTTTTGCGTACCGTTACACCCCTATTCTATATATAATTACTGTTTTAATAATTGTTTTGTGTTGCATGATTATTTTACAGTTTAAATTAAATACAATACATTGATTAATGTTAAACCAGGTTTCATTGTGACAACTAGCTGCATGTATTTGGTCCGGTATTTTTTTATTTTATTTTTTTCTGGGCAATGAAAGTGTTCCTGTAGCTTGGTAGCGCATTGCATTATCAAGCGCAAGGTTGGGGGTTTGATTCACCGGGAATACATGATAGGTAAAAATTGATAGCCTGAATGCACTGTAAGTCGCTTTGGATAAAAGTGTCTGCTAAATGCTTTATTTGAATTTTTACATTTTTAAATGTAATTTAATTTAATTTAATAGTGGAAATGTTCAGCAGCTTTATTGTTTTAAGATTTTAAGGTACAGAAAATGAATTTTAACAGTAAACTAAACCTGAGAAATGTTCACTGGAGTAGTAAGTATGACAACTAACAGGTCTCCTCCATTTGGATAATGGTTTTTCCGCACGCATAAAAAGCACAATTCATTAATGTATAGGTTTGTGTATTTTATGAAAAATAAATAAAATAAAATTCTACCACATAATTCATACAAACAAATGAGAAGGTTTAGAGCAGGTTCAATTAGACGGCGTGTGCATGTTTTTTATATGCTTTACGGTATAAACAGATCAGCACATCTAAATCTATTTGTACAGAAGATCTAACCATATTTATTTGAGCCCATGTGGTTCTTTGCATGTGTGTCTATGGTTTTGTTGTCCAGGTGCACATCTGTCCTCAGGGTCAGAGGGTCAAAGTGAAGGGACAGATCCTCTGGGACAGTCTGCCACGGCCATTCAGCTATCCTGCCTCTTCTATCCATCCTTTCCCTCTCTTTTCTGTCCACTCCATCCCCCGCCTCAGGACTGCTGTCATCCGGCATGACACTAAGAGGGGACAGGGATCGCTTCCAATCACCCTCCATCAGCTTTTATTGCCATGATGACAGGCCGACAGGCTGATGGCGGTAAGCTGTCACCTCAGATTATCTGCACGCTGGAAACTGATGCTCTTCTAATGTCCAGAGAACATTAGAAATCCCAAATATATGTGTTCTCTCAATGTTCATGCAAGCCACTGACTAGGCAGGATTTATGTTGTGAACGAAGACCTTTTAAGAAATAAAAACGATTAATCACATCCAAAATAAAAGTTTTTGTTCACATAACATATGTACTGTGTTTATTTATTATGTATACATAAATACAAACACATGCATGTATGTATTTAGAAAATATTTACAGTACATGTATATACTTTTTTTTCGTATAGAAAAGAGCAACTGAGATATTCTACTAAACATTTCCTGTTATTCCCCACGGAAGAAAGTAGATCTTCAAATCATTTTTCGAAGTTTTAAATGAAACAATAGTAATTTGAGTATGTTTTAAAGGAAAATACTATTTCAGTCTTTGTAATTATTTTTGAAATTTACTAGCAATCTGAGTGAAATTTGTTACTATGCTTATATATATATAATTAAAATTCTGACAAATTTATTCACTTTCATGTTGTTCCACATATAAATATATATATATATATATATATATATATATATATATGTGGAACAACATGAAAGTGAATAAATTTGTCAGAATTTTAATTTGTGCTGGAACTATCTCTTTAAGTGTTCATTCGCACTGAACAGGGTAGGGTTAAAGGCTGTCTTCATACAAGATATGATCCGCTGAGTGGCCGTATGAAAACCATAAAAGAGCCTTTCTGCGTTTGATGTGTCTTTCCTGACATGCCCATAAAAATGACCCAACGACTTGTTAGGGTTCGACATCCTCCAATAACATGCACTCTCACACACACACCAACACAGAAAAGAAGTGTGTGTGTGTGTGTGTGTGTGTGTGTGTGTGTGTGTGTGTGTGTGTGTGTGTGTGTGTGTGTGTGCGTGCGTGCGTGCGTGCGTGCGTGTGTGTGTGTGTGTGCAGGGCAGGAGGGTTAATAGTCTGTCTTTCTTTACAGCACATTACTGGCTGGACATTCTGTTAGCAGTGATGTGGAGGTCAATCGTACTTGTCCCCTCACATTACAGCCACAGGGTGACAGAGAGACAAACACACTCTCACACTATTAGAGTGAAACAGCCTGCCCCATGTCTCCTTCTGATGGGGGAATCACTCAAGAGCAATCAGGGGAAACCCTCACCACCAGTTCAGTCACAGGCGTTAGATGTGTCTGTGCTGGATTACGAGGTTCTCTGAGAGAGATTGAATTCACAAGACACAGAGGATACTGATACACAATATTTTTTATTTGTTGTGTATTGTATGTGTATACTACAACAGTGGTGTAATACCACAAACCACAGACAAAATTAAAGAAGACCAGAAAAAACACTGGAGTAAATACTGAGGTAAGTGTCTGCATTGGCCCCCTGACCAACTTTCAGGTGTCATTCCAGAACAGCTTTGAGTGTGTCCTAAATAGGGGTCTGTCTCTGTCAGTCTGTACACCCAAGGGACCATGAGCATCAAATAGAGAGGGAGAGTTTGACAGTGTGTGGGGGACAGTTTGACTTCAATCTGTTCACTGATGGCAGCAGAAGTGACATTGTCAGGGAATGTAACAGCTCTGTTCTTACAGAGTGTCTGTGTGTAAGCGTTTGTTTACATACGTCATACAGGCAGTATGTGTGTGACTTTGTATGAGAGAGACAAAGAAAAAATGTGAATTTAAAAATGAGTACTAGAAAGTGTAATCTTCTCAGTTTCCTGCTACATCCCATTCTGCTGTCATTGTCACCATGACCTCTGTTTGATTGGAAATCCCTCGTTAAGACCCTGATAGATTGTTCCTCGTTTAGAGGCACTTTGCATATGCACCATTTGCCCTGTTTATGAGGCATAAAGGCGGGGCTTTCCTCCACCTCCACCCTAAAGTCAGCCATCAAGCCCCGCCCTCAACCATAAAGCCAAGGTTAATCCCTATCCCCCATCCCCCGCCTCCATCCATCACCATGGAAATCCTACCATGGCAATGGACTGCTCTATTACATTTGACATGGGGAGTGGGATGCTGGGGAAGCGTCGCTCCATTGTCTCCCAAAGCACCCATAAAGGGCATTTAAGGAGCCTGTGCGAACACATCTCTCAGTATGAGTTAACCAGCACAGACTACAAATGCATATGGAGCTACGCAGATGTTCATGCATTGATAGTGGTAATTGGCAGATTGACAGGATCAAATTTAAAGATGTACTACAATAATACCTGCTCTTGTTATTTATTTATATATTTATTCATTCATTCATTCATGCATTCATTGATTTGTTTGTTTGTTTGTTTAAGTTTTATTCATTGAAAGTGGTAATTGGCAGATTGTCAAAAGTCAAAAGTTTTGCCAGAATATTCATTGCTCTTTTTTTCTTTTTCTAAGAAAATACAATTTATTTAAGAACCATGATGATGATATGATGAACAAATATTAAAAAAGCATTGAAAGGTTGCATTATTTATTTGAACTTTCACGTATAGAAAATTAAATATCAAGGGTTTTTACATGACATTTGCAAATATGATACAAAACAAACAAACAAACAATGTACAAATAATCACTGAATTCATTTTCAAAACAATCATGATTACATCTTTTTTATCTCTACAGAAAACGTTAATTGTTAGTTTAATTGTAAATAATTAAGGTTACAGCTAATTATTAAGGTTTTAACATTAAAAAGTTGTCGTTAAAAAAAATCTCAATGCAACAAATGAAAAGAAAATCGTTAAGAAAGAAGCCCCATTACAATAACATTTTAGTGTGAATTCTTTTTTTTTTTTTTTTTTTTTTTTTTTACTATGCATTTTTTTATTTATTGGTTTACCTGTAATTGTTCTACAGCAAAAGTGAGCATGTATGTTCAAGGAAAATGTGCTATAATCCACCAAAAAAGAAAACAGAAACCTTTGAAAACAAAAATTATAACTAATTGATATTGATTAATAATAAGGCAGAGAGGCAGTCATGTGGGCAAGGTATGTTATATTCTTGCTTTCATTTCTTTAGCAAGATACAGAAACTTTTTCTCTTCTTCCATGTCACCTAGCCTCTTCATCTTTCTTTTTTCTCATTCCCTCCCTCTCTCTACCTCTGTATCGACTAACCATCAAATCTCCCATCCTCACAGCAGACCATTTCTCCTTGTCTCAGCAGTCTACACCTCCCCCTCCATTACAGCTCATAATCTCATCTGAAAAGGCAAATGACCCTATGGGAGAAAGAGAGAGAGAGAGAGAGAGATGGTTGCGAACAGGATGCATGTATGGAAAAAAAAGAGCATGGACGTACAAAAGGTGAGTAAAGGGGGGCAGATCCTGAATATGCCTGGCTGTGGAGAGGTGAGCAGATGAGAAAAGAGAGTGAAGAATCAGGATGGGGCAGGGAAATTGACCATGATATTATGTAGTAAATGCATTATTTTTGGAAACCACACATAACGCTGTTTTATGCACTGAGGAATGAGCAAATATGTGACCTAAAATAACCCTTTTTCATGATTATTTGACCTCTTATTGACTATGACTGCCACTTGGTCACTCTTATGCTAATCTGATGTAGCCTTCAGTTGGTTTATTATAATAGTGGGGTATCTAATAATGACAGTCTGACTGCAACAAACTCCAGTTTTCCACCTACACACAAATTCTAGTTTTAGCACACACACACACACACAAACATTTGGGTCCACAATAATGTATTGTGATTTCTTTATGATGCCAGCCAATTATTGGGTATAAATAAGTGTTTAATATAGTGAATTCTGGATCTAGTTATCACAAGGGCTAGATTTCAGTAACTAAGATTACTTGATTATTGGGTAGAGTGTGCAAATGTAAAGGCTTTTTTGGGTATAATCAGTCAAGCATATTAATATGCATCATCATAATCTTCATCACACTTATTCTAATGCATAACAGCAGTTCCCTTTCGAGGGAACTTTGAACTGCGTCCTCTAGGGGTCGCTATGGGGAACACCTCATCACGATCCGTGTCTGAAGCATACATTGAAAAAACACCAACATGTTGGCCGGCGACAGCCTCTGACGTCACTTTCCCTTTCGCGCTCGTAATGGCGGCGGACCAGAAAGAGCCTCGGGAGGATGATGTTATATCTTTAACACTTTCTGATACTGAGGTTAGTGCTCTGCTGGGTTTTTACCCAGGAAAAGCAGGACATATTGAGGATGGTGAAGAAGCTGAGGCTGAGCCTTCTTAATTCTCCTGCCTAGCGTATGTAGAGCTGTTGGAGGCTATGGATCGCGCCACGGCAAAATTGGACTTGCCATGAAAGTGCACTATCAAGGTGACGCTTTGAGGCCACAAAAAAAAAAAAAAAAAACCTTGATGAGCGTTATCTTTCTGACCATAGCCCTCAAGCTCAGGTGAGCCTTCCATTTCTGCATGATTTCCATACAGAGATTGAAAAGAAATGAAAGAGGCTGTTTTCTTCTCTCATCCAACGGTTTCGGCATAAGAGTTGTGCCGACATCAGTGATGCGCGAAAACGGATGAGAGGATGCCCCCTGTAGAAAGAGCTTTCTTTCTGCGGGGGAGACATCCTCTCTTAATCTCCCTACTTGCCATCTAAGCCCCTTCAAAAAAATGCATCTCGCTTAAATGGCAAGGCATATGCAGCAGCAGGTCAGGCTGTGGCTTTATTACACAAGATAGTGGTGCTTCAAGTATATCAGACTGATCTGCTAAGAGACCTGGATAGAGGCGAGGGCCTTTCTATTAAATCAGGTAACTGAGCTGTTGCTGCACCACGGATCTCTCTTCATGCCACCAAGCAGGCCGCCTCCGCCATGGGCAGGTGGTAGCAGAGAGACATCTGTGGATGAACCTGGCAGGGAAGAAAGAAAAGGCTTTCTTTTCAATGCTCAGGTTTCGCCTTTTTTTCGGTATTACCGTTGAGACGGTGATCGAGAGGTTCAGGGAGAAGAAGGCGCGCTCCGCTGCTTTCAGATCCTTCATTCCACGAAGGTCCAGGTCTGAGCCCGAACAACATAAGGGTCCTGGCCTGTCTCGATCTGAGGATCAAAGATGGGCACAGAAGGCTAGTGTCGCGACTCATGCTCCTTCCCCACCTGTGGGCAGGGGTAAGAGGAATCGTGGGTCATGAGGAGGTAAGCAGAACCTAAGGGATGTAATCCAGACAAGGCAGCATTCTTGTCCAAAACAGAGTGATACCTAAGTATCTACTCATTCCCTTTAGGAATTTTTAACTTCTGCTTTTTATCCTCACCTTCCTAATTCCCCTGTAACCAGCGCAGGAGGGTGGTTATGTGTCTGTATATACTTATGTGTATTAAATTGCTGGTGGTTATGTGTCTACTGATAAACTCTGTGAGTTGCCTTTGCAGTGCTCAGTTAAAGTGTTTACTAAACACTCACCGGCACCAGCCATCTCGCTTTATGTTCTAGTATTAGGCGGCTGAGATCACAGGTTTCTGCGGGAGCCTCCTTGATCATCAGGCCTGGCACAGCATCGCAGGGAATTTCATGGATGTCCGGCCAGGTCACCCTGAGGGGTCTCCTGGCCGCTTAGTTGTGCTGTTGTATCCAGCGGGAAGTGGAGGGGGCAGTAACAGAAGTCTTCTTGTATATGCTGCCTCAGGTGATGCTCCCATTGCCAGAGGTTTGTAAAATTTGAGCTTGACTCTCCCGTGCGGTTCAGTGCCTCTGCGATGCTTAGGAACCTTTAGGTACACACGCTAAGATTTGTGTACTTTCTTGAAACCACATGGTGGTTAGTGTGCATGTGAACACTTTGCACACTTTCTAAAATCCTTGTTAGTGGTAAGTATGCAAGCAAGACTCTGCACACTTTCTGAAAATCCTGTACGGTAAGGGTTACGCGCTCCGCCTCGTTCCCTTTCTTGAGATGATTAGACCTTGGTTCCTTGGACTCCATTCAGCCAGTGTGTATTTGTTTATACACTTCAAGCATCAACATGAGGGGCTATTTGGGCGATTCTCGTGGTAGTTTAGCAGCCCTCCCCTTTTCCAAGAAGGGTCGCCTATGAGCTCGCTACTCTGAGCTCGGAGTTCTCTTCTCATATGAGACTGAGTTCTCTGTTCTTTTCCCCAGAGTGCTCAAGGATTATTTCCACAGATCGAGTTGATGACTCTCAAACATACTGTTTTGAGATGCACCATTCCATCTATGAGCTGCTCTGTCAGAAAGCCACAAGAGCCCCTCCTTAGAACAGTATTTGAAAATCCATGCTATGGTAAGTGTGCACGTGAAGTCTTTGCACACTTTCTGAAATCCACACTGTGGTAAGTTCACACGCTAGTATTCTTTGTTGAGTTGGTAAAAGCCCCATTTATCTTGAGCACCACTACTCCTATGTATCCTCAGATACCTATCTAAACAGGGTGTTGCTACTAGAGATCTGTTGAGACAGTTCTATCAGCAAGCTTATGCGAAAGCTAGCGGTATGACTGGCAAGACTTAGTATAAAATGCTAGGTTCTTAGCCGTATCCCTTTAAAGGAAGCTTTCTTGATTCCAAGCCTTCAGCTCTACCCCGGGCCGAGGCCCTAACAATTAAGTTGGGTAGTTTAGGCCTTTGGCCGTAAGGGGTACTGTCACAGACAGCTGTCTAAACGTCCCAGGGGCAACTCCCATGGAAATGGTAGAGTTGGTACTTAGTGTTTGCCATGATTCTGGCCTGCACTCCCCTCAGCATGGCGGTGTGGGTATACTGTTCCCCATAGCGACCCCTAGAGGATGCAGTTCGAAATTCCCTTGAAAGGGAATGTCTCAGGTTACGACTGTAACCATGGTTCCCTGAGTAGGGAACGAGACACTGCATCCTGTAGCTCCCTGCCATGCTTCGGTCGCAAGCTTCAGTCGAAGAAGTGAATGACATGTTCTCCCAGTACCTGTTTATAGTCGCGCCGGTAGTGACGTCAAAGGCTGTTGCCGGCCAACAAGTTGATGTTTTTTCAATGTATGCTTCAGACACGGGTCACGACGAGGTGTTCCCCATAGCGACCCCTAGAGGACGCAGTGTCTCGTTCCCTACTCAGGGAACCATGCTTACATTCGTAACCTGAGACGTTTTGCCATAAGTTCCAGAAGCATAAAACCAACAGTATATGTCAAATCCATATTTTTTTCAAATTCATACAAACTTTGGCCTGAAGTTTATGAACTGGTGTTGTGACCATGTTGCGTGCCACAAAAAAAAATAAAAAATAAAAAAAGGAAAATTAGTATTATAGTTCAAATTAAATGCAATTAGTTAACCTTAAGGATGTTTTTGACATAGGTAGGACTGAAGTACATTTTTATAAGTAATTTTGTTATTCTATTGTAGTTCAAATCTAGATCAATCAAGACCAGTCTCTTTAACCTGGCTTTCAAATAACACACTAATACACTTCTAATATCCAAATCCGTTAAAGGATTTTTAGGCTGCATTTATTATGTAAACCAGAACCAGGAACACTTTCCATAACACACAATGTACTTGCTACATCGTTAGAAGAATGGCATCTACAATATTAGTCTGTTTCTCTCTTATTCCGAGGTCACCGTGGCCACCAGATCCAGTCTGTATCCAGATCAGAGGGTCACTGCAGTCACCCGGATCCACCCAGAGAGGACCTCAACAGCCCAGAAAGACAGCGGAGACCAGGACAACAAGAGCCCCAGATACAGATCCCCTGTAAAGACCTTGTCTCAGAAAACCACAGGAAATGATGATACTTCTGCACAATCTGACTTTGCTGCAGCCTGGAAATGAACTGCTGGTTTTGCTGCTCAGAGGAGAACTGGCCCCCCGACTGAGCCTGGTTTCTCCCAAGGTTTTTTCTCCATTCTGTCACCGATGGAGTTTTGGTTCCTTGCCGCTGTCGCCTCTGGCTTGCTTAGCTGGGGACACTTCATTTACAGCAATATCGTTGACTTGATTGCAAATGATTGCACAGACACTATTTAAACTGAACTGAGCTGCATCATGACTCCCTTTAACTATCATTTTGCATTATTTACCCACTGTTTTCCTAATTAATGTTGTTCAGTTGCTTTGACACATCTGTTTTGTTTAAAGCGCTATATAAATAAAGGTGACTTGACTATTGTAATTGAATAATTTAGAGCATACTGCTCGATGTTTATTGACAAGCATTTATGGTAAATAAAAACTATAATACTCTGAGTTTCTGTTTATTAAACCTTTGTATTAACTAAAAAATTTGTTTCAATGAATTTTTAATCAGTTAATTTAGTTTCAATGAACTTTTAATCAGTGTATTTACACTGATAAAGTTGCAGGTTTGTACATTTAAAATGTGACTGTTGCTAATCAAAGAAATGCATATTACTAATCAAAAATTAAGTTTTGATGTATTTATGGTAGGAAATTTACAAAATATCGTAATGTAACATGATCTAACTTAATACACTAATTATTATTATTATTATTACTAAATTATTGTACATTTTGACCAATGTAATGTATTTTTGTGGCTATTGCTATTTGTAGCAATAGCCACAAAAATACATTACATTGGTCAAAATGTACAATAATTTAATAATAATAATAATAATAATAATACCTGTGCTACTTAAGACTGGCTTTTTATATTTACTTTAAAAGGGATATCTCAACCCCACCCCCCAAAAAATAAAAAATGAAAACTGTGTCATTGTTTACTCATCCTCAGGTTTTTTTTAAACCTGTATGAGTTTCTTCTGTTAAGCACAAACATTGAAACATTCTTCAGAATATCTTCTTTTGTGTTCAAAAGAAGGATTTTTTTGGAAAGAAGGTCTGGAACAACTTGAGGGTGAGTAAATAATGTCAGAATTGTCATTTTTCGGTAAACTATTCCTTTAAATGCTATATGAAAATAACATACTATAGCTAAAATTTGGCTAGATGATGAAGATGGCATCTTTTTGGAACATACTTTGCATCGATAATGCACTTAAGATGTCTCAAAGTGCTGCCTAACAAGCCAGCTCACTATACAGAGCACCTGATCATGTGTGTGAGCAGCTGAGAGAGAAAAAGAAAGGGGGATAGGAACATTGCACAGATAATAGCTACTCCTTAGCCTCTTGTCCTTTCGTCCCCTGACAGTCAGATCAGCCTGATGTTTGACAGCCCACCAGAGATCACACTGCTCCAATAACAGCGTAATTAATCCTGATGCTCCAACACACACATCCCTGCCTACTATGTGACAGTCCACTTGAGATTACACAGCTTGAATAACAGAGTAATTAATTTTGACCCAAAACACACACACACAGACACAAACACTCACACAGAAGCATGCACGCATACATCCATGCAAAACACTTGCTCGCTGTTTGGCAGCCCACTTGAGATCCCACGGCTTCAGTATCATAGTAATTAATCCATCGACCGGAGACACAGTGGGGTGATCAACTGGAATCAAAGATTGTCTTAACCTTTGACCCCAGCGCTTCAGATGCCATCGACAGGGAGGTGGGTGTGCCTACGGTCCGACCTTCCTCCTTCATCTCCCGCTCTCTTCATCTCTCTCCTGCTCTTGCTGCCTGTGACACTCTGATCAATTCCCCATCAAATCTTAATGCAGCGGTTTAACTCAAGTGTGGCATCTTAATTAGGGCGATAACTGCGCACTGTCAGGGTCATTGACTGCGCCTGCCGCCGACCAATGACTCTCATCGACAGGCTGCTAGCCAACAGAACGAGAGCGAGGGAGAGACAGGGCCAGGAATGATGAGACAAGGAGACACAGGAGACAAAGAAGTATAAAGCAGAGAGAGGGATGCAGGATGCAAGAGACAGACGAAAAATGTAGATATCTACAAGTTGACAGTTCAAGCTGAAAAAAACGATGGCTTTGTAAGACAAAATGTCAACAAGATAAAATTATAAGCCAACTTGTTCATTACTGGATATTTTGAGCCAAAAAAAAAATTATGCATTTACTGATCGTGTATATCATATATCACTTTTTTTCTTCCAAGGAACACAAAAAAGCAAATTTTTAAAAAATGTACTGATTGTAATTATAATTATTATCATTATAGATTTCTAATTGAATTTATTTTAAAATGTAAATAATTTTTTCTCCAACCCTGATTTTCTTCAGCAGCCAGTTTTCAATATCACACTGTGTTTCAATAAATAAATTGTTCAATATTTTGATTTGGTGGTTAATAAACACTTCTTATGTTTAAAATATTTATTCAAAATATTGAATTAGCAAAATATATTATATACTGTATCATATATTTTTTTATTACATAATATATAGATATTTTGGGGAAAAGTGCTTATGTCATAATAGGAAAAAAAAAAACATCATTCCACTTCACTATGTACCTCAATAAAGTAACATAGCTGTTCTGGAACATAGTTTGATTATATGTGACAGTAATAATCATGAAACATCATGTTGTTTATGGTGCATATTAACTTTAACGGCCCATGAGCACATCTTGTGGTTCAAATCCATAAAAATCATCTTTTTCCCTATGAAAACGAATTGACATCTGAATCGATATAATGAGATATGTCCACTGAAACATACAGGATAACAAAGCACATAAGTAAGCAAATAAGACATGTATAAGGAACAAGTCTTAAGATATCTCAGAGGGAGATTCAGGGATCAAAAAAGAGACACAGCATCCGATAAAGAGGACAAAGTGAAGCATTTGGTTTTGAGTCTATCTTGCTCTCCTCCCCAATGGATCAGGAGAGGAATTCTCTTTTTCACATCAAGCAGCAATTTGCTCATTGCTGGTTTGTGTTAGCGAGCTGGCAGACAGAGAGAGAGAGTGAAGGATGGATGGAGAGAGTTCTCTTATTTTTATGTGACAAATAAAGAAATCAATAAATCATTGCTGGCTTTGACAGGTGGTGGCAAGGCGGGCCATTTATCATTGAGTATTTATGAAGTTGTCGCCAGTACCCCCACCCTCCACCTCCCTCTGAAATATTTAAACATGTGCGTGTGTGGAGAGCCCCGGTCTACTGGGCTGCAGCGAGAGGAGCGATAGAGAGAGAGAGAGAGAGAGAGAGAGAGAGAGAGAGAGGTGTGTTGAACAGCCTGCGGGTTTTTCCTCCAGGGCTCCCTAACGCACATTACACACTTCACACACATGGGCCGCTGCTGTCTGAATGCCCCCTTGAGTAGTGCTGAGGTCTTTAAAGGGTGTGGAACGTACTGCTGTGATCCCTCGCTCTCTATTTGACCCCAGGGAGGAAGAGAAAAACCACATAGTCAAGAGTGTCAAGCTGAATTCCTGGAGGGATGAGTCTGGTCATTCCTCACTGAAGCCTCTCTCTGAAGCGGAGGGCTTCTATTCCTTTAAATTACTTCTAAACTACTTTCTAAAAGAACTGAATCAATTAAAGTAAGGAAATTATTTTGGGCCTTGTGAAATTTCAGGAAGGCCACATATACACACAGAGTTTAGTTATTTACTGCGGTGACAACCACATTATACAACCTAATTAACCATCTGAAACTGAATTTACATTACATCCAAGGAGAAACAAAATGAAAAAGTAGTTCTTCCTGTGTACCATGATGCCAGTCTTTAGACACTGATAGCCTAAAGCTAAAGTATAACACTATAAAATATTGAGTTGATCTTTCATTCAGATTCAGAAAATCATGTATTAATTAGTTGTTAACAAATAAGAGGGTTATCATGAACCCTCATGAACTATCATGAAAATGAGCAAAAGAGAAATCGTGCATAAAATAGTTCATTACTGCATAAAAACAGTGCAGCAATGAGATACAAATCACCCTGCTTTCTATAATATGTGAGAATATGGCAATTCTTAGCCAAGGGCCTCCAAAAAAAAAAAAACTTAAAAAGAGCAGAAGCAAAGAGTTAATGGGTGGTGCTGCATGGTCCCTGGAATGAGCAAGGTGAAGGTGTGTTGAGTAGGATGGGTGGTGATAAAAGATCATATAGGAACAAAAAAGAACAGAAGATGGTGTGAAAAACAAAGACATAAGAGAAAAAGGAAAACAAATAGGTAAGAGGATGAAATCGGAAGAGTGAGAGCTGGAGGCAATGCTGAGACCCATTCTGTCTGAGGCTCCATCGGGTAACGAGCTGACTAAGCAGAGCGAGAGACAGAAGGAGAGAGAGCACTTGCTGTTGCAGATAGAAGAGTAAATGTATATTTGCTTGCATTAACATTCAAAGCATTTGATTGATATTTTTATTTAAAATGTTCTCTGATTATCTCCACACTTTCTTTATTCGTCATAGGGATCTACTGCATCCCTGATTTATTTTTCCTTTGTCTGGTGTTTCGGTGTTTCGATTCCTCAAGTTGCTCATATCAGTTTCCCAGTCCTATGTTCCCTTCTCTCATTGCTGTTGGCCCCATGACCCCTTTTATATCCGGGCCCTTATCTCTCCACTTCCATCCTGCCCCAGCTGCCAGCCCCTTGACTCTTTAAGTCCCACTCTCACTTTGTCTGTACGTACATAAATCTTTTGGAAAACTGTAAAATAACATAGAAATTGAATAAGAATATATCAATCAGTTCTACTGGGTTGACATCAGGGTTAGAAATGAATCAAGATTTGGGGCAAATACCACAGAGATTTAGGCTACTATATAGTCATGTTCTGTGTTAGAAATGTCACTGTTTTTAAAAATACCCTCATAAAAAAGGAAAACGCTTTAAAAAAATAAACTCATGTTTCCCATCAATAAAAAAGCAACATTAATTTCTAACAACGGTAGACCTGCTGCACAACAACACAACACTCAACATGTATTTATGTCTATATGTACATTATGCTAAGTATGCCTGTGTGTGGTGTGTGCTTGTTTCATTTAAGACATTGTCTGATGCCACAAAAACAGCTCACACGACAGGCTTCTCTAACCTGTAAGTTCACAGGTAGGCTATTTGTCCTTTTTTCTGGCCAAACTAAACCGAGAGACGCCTCGCTATTTAACAGTAGGATCCAGGAGCTGTCCCATCTGCATTATCACGAGCCACAGTGACGGCTGTCAGCGCGTACCGTACCGCGTGCGTCCTTGGCGCGAGGCCAGAGAGTTTGGGACAGGAGGAGGTGAAGACTCAACTCCTGAGACATATGCGAGAAGTTCTTTGAATGAACACACTGAAGTATTTCAAATTCACGTCTACTGCGTTTAATAGACTACTTATTGTTTATTAAGTCTGACTATTTGATATTTCGCCTATAAAATCGCCTCTAAAAATTGCCATTGTGATCTTAATTTTTTATAGTTGCTATTGTGTGGCCTACTATAAAACATAAATGAGCATACGATCTCGTTCAAATAAAAATATGCAAATGGAAAGATGTTTTCATTATCTTTCTGTTTCTGTATCTTTTTTTTATCTTTTTTTAACAACTTTCAACATTGGCATTACTTTAACAACTTTTGAACATTATGCCTACACTTATTAACCTTTTCATTTTTCACCATGATGGGTTCCGTGTCCTTTTCATTTTTGAAGGCTTGTAGGCTACAGGGAATAATAAGATATACGTAGGTTAGAATACTTCAACATTTCTATTTGTTTAAAGAAAGAAAGAAAGAAAGAAAGAAAGAAAGAAAGAAAGAAAGAAAGAAAGAAAGAAAGAAAGAAAGAAAGAAAGAAAGAAAGAAAGAAAGAAAGAAAGAAAGAAAGAAAGAAAGAAAGAAAGAAAGAAAGAAAGAAAGAAAGAAAGAAAGAAAGAAAGAAAGAAAGAAAGAAAGAAAGAATTAAAAAAAAAATTCTCATACTCTGTGCATTTGTGTATATTCCTGGCTGGCTATTACGTACGTGTTTTGACTGGTGTCCTGTTGGTTTTGTTTGGGAACAGCGCCCTCATCAGGCCACGAGCTGGTAATGGAGGACAGCTACACTTTTACAGCAGGACTTTTTGAAATAAAACATAAATGTGTATTGGTGTCTATGCAATATGCTTCAAATGATATGTTAGGTTTTATTTTATTTTTGGTCATCCTGTTGCTGAAACCTTTCTACTTCCTAGCCAGTCTAACCTCTGAGCCCTGAAACACACACATACACAAACACAATATCTGTCTCCTCTGTTCGTCCTCATCCATGGGATGACAGATAGTCAGATGACCTAGTGTCTAAATATTCCCATCATGAATAAATGAGAGAAAGGCACACACACAATTTAAATGCATCCTCACTATCAGGAGGAGGGAGACACTTGGTGTCTTGATTCCTTGACAGTCACATTCATGCACATTTTATGGGACTGCTGTGTAAAAACCTGGGATATCCTCTGTGAACTGATATAGTGAGCGTAGCTTTTTGTATTTTCCCACCCCAAGGTGGAATAAGAGAGGTTTGCTTTCTTCCTGTCCTTTGCCAACACTATCCACAATGGTCCAGATACATTTCAGTCTGTTATTGGAGTAATATACTGTTGATTGTTCATGCACATATGTGGAAATGTTAGCAAGCTTCATACTTTATAACTTAAATTACCTGTTATAATTTACATTACATTTCTGGAATCACTCATTTTTTTGTGCATATGGCCATGATATCATGCCATGCTTGATGTATGTTCACCTTTTTATGCATGTGTTTAAAGGTGTGCTCATGAGACAGTTTTGTGTGTGTGTGTGTGTGTGTGTGTGTGTGTGTGTGTGATTGTGTGGACTGGTGTTTTTTTGTTTGTTTGTTTATTTGTTATTTATTTATTCTTCGGTCTGGACAGCATGACCTCTAAATTATGAAGTAGGCCCCATTCTTTCTCTCAGTGAAAAATAACATCTGTCCTGCAAATGGAGAGCTTAGTGTGTCTGTATAATTTATGGTAAAAGCCTCTAGAGTATGACATAAAATATATATTGAGAAGCCCTCTAACAAATAAAAATAAAGCAAGAGATTGGGGCATGAAAGAAATGAAAGAGCTAGAGAGGTTTGAGAAAGTGTTTGGTAAACGCCATGTTTCTTAGTGCAGATGTGTTAATGACAGTTTGTTGGCATTTCTTTATTTTCAGATAAGTAGTTTATTATCCACATTTTTAGCAATGAAGCTATTCGTCAAGCTTTTTCCAAAGTTGTGAAACCAGAACATAAATATACAATTTTGATCACATTTTTGCTTTATCTTTTAAAACCAGAAGGATATATTTAACTTCAGTCTATTCGATCTACTGTATCTTTTATAGGTATATTTTAGTGTTTCCCCCATAACCACATCCTTTTTCATTATTCTTCCCTGTTTTATCCCCACAGCAAGAATAACAACATTTAACTTCCACTTACTAGAAAATTATTTGAAACATGAAGAATTGATGTGATACATTATATCACTGCTCGAACTGTTCAGCACTTACAATGATTGTCTTGACTGACAAACCTGAAAACTGTGTTAAGACTGAGTTTTAAGAGTTTGACCGAGCAGCCATTAAGAGGTAATCAGTCTTACTTTTTGGATGCCAATTAGACCAATCTTTATTTTTATGTACATTATAAAAAAAAAAAAAAGATTACTAAAATTTAAGACCAGTACTGTAGTCATAAAACTAGTAAAATAGTGTAACAATCTTTTTCACAGTGTGAAATATTATTACAATTTAAAATAACTGTTGGCTTTAAAAAAAAAATGAAAGTAATTATTTATTCATGTGAAGGCACAATATTCACTTACAATTGTTACAACTGGCTTCTGAAAGAATGCACACAAAACAAAACAAATGCTATGAACTAATATCCTGACAGCTTAATGTTTACTATGTTCTAACTTTCAAATCAATTCTACACTTTTCTACCAAAATGAACAACTGAGGCATTAATTTTTTTTTTTTTTTACATTCTTTATACAATAAAAACAAAAAACTAAAATTTACGGAACAAAATTACAATGGTTCTGATTTTATTATTATTTTTTTTTTGATGGTTGGCATTTCACCAAAGAGAT
Organism: Carassius carassius; assembly: GCF_963082965.1. Classification (NCBI taxonomy): domain Eukaryota; kingdom Metazoa; phylum Chordata; class Actinopteri; order Cypriniformes; family Cyprinidae; genus Carassius; species Carassius carassius. The sequence continues at coordinate 13,949,628 of NC_081771.1, forward strand.
TGCATCATGAGACTACCTTGAATGTGATACATACAAGCACAATGAGTGAGTAATACAAATATCTGTTTACATGTAATGTGAAAAAAGAACAGCTTTTTTTCCCTTCATGGGTATAAACATTTTTTATACTGTATATGTTTATACACCGTATAGGTTAACCGAATAATTAATAAACAATAAACTGAATATGTCTTTGCCACATTGCTATTATTGTTTATCATGTTTAAACCACTTTATCAAATCACATAAACTTTTTTTAATCAAATAAATAAACTAATAGCTTAAATGTAAGTTTTTCAGGTTCTGCAACGAAAAAACTTTGCAATGAAAATTCTGTCATTATTTAAACCAACTCTTATGTTATTATTATGAGGGTTGTATGAATTCCTTTCTTCTGTGAAAAAAAAAAAAATCCAAAAAAGTAATTTGAACTTTATTCCAAGTCTTCTGAGGTTACCCAAACAATAACATTAAATAACTGAGACACCTTCATGTCTGCTTCCATGAAACACAATGAAAAATACTGAAGAATGAACTGGCATCTCTTTTCCATGTAACGATTGATATGAGATTTGGACTCTGCCATGGACCCTTTTCACACACTGTGAAGTATTTTCCAGTTTCTCACATTGGAAACCAGTTTATATGTGTATATATATATATATATATATATATATATATATATATATATATATATATATATATAACTGGTTAACAATCCTGTGTGAGTGTTTCTAATACGGCTGAGGGAGTCACTGCAAATTTAACAGCTTTCTCTTTTCTGTCAGTCTCTCAGTATTTATTCGTATAAATGCTTCAGTGGATAGTGGAATCCAAATCTTTAATACTTATCTTGCTTGATCTGTCCGCTGCTTTTGACACGGTTAACCACCAGATCCTCCTGTCAACCCTACTGGCAAAGGGCATCTCAGGAACTGCACTCCAGTGGTTTGAGTCTTACCTATCAGATAGGTCCTTAGTATCTTGGAGAGGTGAGGCGTCCAAGTCGCAACATCTAACTAGTGTGTTGCCTCAGTTCTTGGACCACTTCTCTTCTCTGTCTACATGGCATCATTAGGTTCTGTCATTCAGAAACATGGCTTTTCATACCACTGCTATGCTGATGACACTCAACTCTACCTCTCATTCCATCCTGATGATCCAACGGTAGCTGCTCGTATCTCAGCTTGTCTAACAGACATTTCTTGCTGGATGAAGGACAATCACCTTCAACTCAACCTTGCCAAGACAGAACTGCTTGTGATTCCAACAAACCCATCGTTTCATCACAATTTCACCATCCAGTTAGGCACATCAACCATAACTCCTTCAAAAAGATTGATGATCAGCTGACTTTCTCAGACCACATTGCTAAAACCGTCTGGTCCTGCAGATTTGCTTTATTTAACATCAAGAAGATCAAGCCCTTTCTTCTGAAGCTCAAAGTCACTTTTACGGACTTTTAAATTAAATGTTCCCTCTTGGTGGAATGACCTCCCCAACTCAATCTGAGCAGCTGAGTCCTTAGCCATCGTCAAGAATCGGCTATCTATTCTTTAAAAAAAATTCTAACTAGCTTTCTAATCTTCTGTATTCTATCTGTTTTCTTTTCATTTATTATACAATTAACAAAAGCAAAAAAAGACCAGCTTTCTCTATTCTTTCTGTATTCTGTCTGTTTTATTTTTATTTATTATATTATTTTAAAGCCCTTGCTACATGTACTGCGTTAAGATACTGTAACTGAGACTTGTTATAGCACTTGTATATCAGTGCTCTTTTGTTGATTTTGATTGCTTCCATTGTCCTAATTTGTAAGTCATTTTGGATAAAAGCGTCTGCTAAATGACTAAATTTAATGTAAATGTAAATGTAAATGTGAAAAGTTGTAGTTTCTGCTCACCATATACCCAACTATGACAAACTATGCTTTTGAGAACCTCATAAATGTGAAAAGTGTCTGTTTTTACACTTAACTCCAGATGAAATACCAAGTAGTAATTTTTGTACAGTATACTCATGCATAAATCATGCATGACACTTTTGACACTTTACACTTGTTAGTCATCAATATGTACAAGAGGAAAAAAGATTGCTTGAATGATGCATTAGTTTTAATGCAAAATTTATTACATATATACATAAGATTCAAGAATACAGATTGTAGGAATTTTCAAAGCATTTAAGAAAACATAATAATAATAATAATAATAATAATCGAAATTACAGGAACAAAGCAATAATAAAGACCATCAGAGGAAGTCTGGATTCTCTATTATTGATGGCCGGGTCACCTAAATTGCTAATGCAGTTGAATTTGGTGATAGATGAATGTCCACAAAGATTTCTTGAGACACAACCCTTGAGTCTGCACGTTCAAGGGAAGGAAAAAGTGTCTGAATGAGGAATCCTGCATTATCTGTTAGAAATAAAATATTTGAAAGTTATCAATATAGTTAATCTTTATACATTATTATTATTTTTTTGAAGGCACTTTTAATGAAATAATACACAATAAAAATACATTCTGTCACTCACATTTTTGAACATAGACTTTATAGTGCAGGTTCCAATCTTAAATGTGTATAATTCATGAATGAAAACATTTTGTAACATGATATTGATGTACCATTTACATGGTAATGCAATGTCTGATTTTAAAATGGGTTTTAAAGGATGAATTTTGAGATTTTAAGTTTTCAGTTGATAAATAATTTCTGATGATTTCTAAAATGTGTCAGAGAAAAAAAGTCAGCAAAGAAGTCTTTTTTTTTAAACAAAGGTCAAAACTCCTGTTATAATGTAGATTTTTGAGGGTGCACTCTTGTCATAAATTAATCTATTACTTTTCCTACATAATCTTTAACAAAAAAATATTGGTAAAATATATATTTGGGAGTCTTAGACCTTTTCAACGATATATAGTTTGTCAAGATTAGATTAGATTTAATTGTAATATAGTGAAGTAAATGTATGCGTCCTGTAAACGGGACGGAGTGACTGTTAAAGGGTTAAGACAATACACCTGTATCAATGCAGAGGTCCTGGACTCCCACACAGGACACTTTAGTATTGCACTCTTCATCTGTCCTGCTGTTGCATGAGACACATTGTAAACCATTTGGGTCATTGTTGGGCTCTATAAAGTAAGTGTGTATGTATTAGTTATATAATTAATAAAATAAATATATATGACAAATAATAAATATGATATGACAATGATCTATCATAATGTGGATAAAATCATAAAAACCTTTTACTCACCAGGCAGACTGGTGTTGTTACAGTGATCAGTGGAGCAGCAGGAAACACTGACAGCTACATTGACAAAACCTAAACCAATTGATGCAATGGCTGGTGAACTATTTGCCTTCTGGTCCAAGCAATATGCTTTGGGCAAAGAGGTCCTTATGATACATGACGAATTGACATCTGTTTCACACACAAACAAAGAAATGGCCACACTAAACATAATGGATAGTTTATGGCTTTTGAAATGATACAATAAGATATAATATTACATTAAAATAAACTGAAAAGGAGGTAGAAATATAAAACTAACTTGAATCGTTTCCATCGATCCTTAAAGCTGCACAGACTTCACCAGTAGCAGCCATGAAAAATGGATTCCCACAGGCTGAACTCGTAAAACACTGCAGCATTATAACTGTTCATTTCAAAAGAATTTAAAATCGTACAAATAAAATAGCATTTTTAAAGAAACACTTAAATGCTGTAGGGGCATACATATGTAAACATTTATTTGATGACATTATTAATTATCTTAAATATCTTATTTTGCATTACCTGAGTGCATGAATGAAGAGATGAGGCCCAATAGAAGCCACATTAAGAGAAAAAGGCAAAGATTTATGAAGAGAAAAAGTATGGTAGCAGCCACAATGAGATTACTCTAACTGCATATAGAGTAGTCTACAAAATAATATTGAAGGATACTGTAGGGTGGCTCGAAGGGCTCAAAGCGTTTCAAACTAAAAGTGACAGTGCGTTTTAACTTATTTACATACCTCATAGCTTCTCTGTGCTGCATTATATTTCAAATATAATGTGGCTCTGTTCTTTTTCTATGTCATTACTAATTTACATATGTAGACCTTCTGTTGATTCTTTTTGACTTCCTGTAAACTAAGAATAACTCTCCATAATCATGTCAGTAGATAAGCAAATTTATTAAAGGTTTCCGTGTCTCTCATAAAATCCCCCTGGAAATGCTTTTAAAAATACACTACCATACAAATGTTTGGGTCTGTAAGTTTTTTAATGTGAAATAAGCTCCATTTCTTTTATCAAAAATACAATACTGTTGTGAAATATTACAATAATAATAATAATAAACTTTTTTATATTTTAATATAGTATCAATTAGTATTTATGGTCTAATGATCCTTCAGAAATCCTTCTAATATGCTTACCGAGACATATAGAATCAGTAAACACAGCTAATCTAATTTATACTATTTACATATATCTACAGATATGTTAGGGATGTATGCCAACTCTAGATATTCTAACACTTCCTAGGACTTTTACGCTACATCTTCCCCTTGATAAACTGAATTAGGAACATACATATTTTTTTAAACCACACAGAAAAGACAAATACAAAATGCATGTTTTTATTAAGTCAATATTTTATCCATGCATATACTTGTATATACTCAAAAATATAGAATTGGAAATAAATAGTCATTACATTTCAGGGTATTAATTCACAGCACCTCCCACAAGATACTGTTACACAGTATACATATATAGATTTATACTATGTCCAGCTGAGTTACTGATTTGTCATTAAACATATCTCTTCATCACAACTGTTGAAGTCTTTATTTTTAGCAGGCACAATGTACAGATAATGCAACTACAGTCCAGTCCATTATTATGTGCTGCTTAATTCTGTCTGCAGGGGAACTTGAAAACACAACTTGCAGGATGAGAAGTTGTAATGAAGTCAATATTGCAGCAGGTTAGAGTATATGGTAAACTTTGACAGTGAATAAATTACAAAGGACAACTAATTGCTATAATAATCTGTCTATTATGTTATTAAATATTCCACACACCCTTTTTATTGAGTAAAGAGAACAATAGGACAGAAAAAGATTTTAAACCATTCAGATATATGGTATTTACCAATAATAATTAAAAGAATAGTTTAGCCAAAAATTTGAATTTGTTGAAAATGTACTTATCCTCAGGCCATCCAAGATGTAGATGAATTTGTTTCTTAATCTGAACAGATTTGGAGAAATTTAGCATTATATACTTACTCACCAAAGCATCTTCTGCAGTGAATGGGTGCCATCAGATTGAGAGTCCAAACAGCTGATAAAAACATCACAATAATTCACAAGTTATCTGCATGACTTCAATCCATCAATTAACATCTAGTTAAGCAAAAAGCTGCATGAAACAAATCCATCAAGGCATTTTAACTTTAAAACATTGCTTCTGGCCAAAATACAAGTCCATAATCCACAATAATGCTTCCTCAAGTGGAAAAAGTCTATCGTATGTTGTCCTCTGACATCAAAATCCACCAACATATTGGTACAAGTTGTTACTTGTAAACAATTTGCATATTTCTCTCCTGATTCAGATGAAACGTTTTCACTAATTTGAAGCTAAAAAAAAAAATAATGATGGATTTCTTTATTACAAACACACATTTTTGCCCAACAGTTAATTGATGGTCTGGAGTCATGTGGATTACTTGTGCATTACTGTGATGCTTTCATCAGCTGTTTGGATTCTCATTTTGATGGCACCCATTCACTGCAGGTGAGGTGAGCAAGTGATGGCATGCTAAATTTCTGCAAATCAATGAAGAAACAAACTAATCTACATCTTGGATGGCCTGAAGGTGAGCAGATTTTCAGCAAATTTTCATTTTTGGTTAAACTATTCTTTTAAAATAATTAAAACAAGCTTCTACTGCAAATAAGCATTCAAGTTTTTTTTTTCTATTTTTTTTTTCAGTGCTTGGTTCATTGTTTTGGATTAAAGATGGGAGACATACTGGCAACACAATCGTGTGACTGTAAAACTCCATTCCTTGTTCCACCTGCAAAGGCAAGGAATGGTTTGGTACTGAGCCTGACCCAGAAACCCTCATACAGGAAGACACATCAGGTTATAAGACAGACCTTGGATACATCCCGGGAGAAATATTACAGAAAAGTGCAATAAAAAATAAATATAGTGAGTATCTGATCACTTCTTTTATAACATTCGTAGAATACGCTTGGTCGCCTAACAAAAATATAGTCACATTACCTGAAAATAGAAGGCCAAAACATGTAACAATATACCATGCCTGCTAAATAGTTACAGTAGCTGTGCTTCAGGGCAAATGGGGACCTTCTGGGAAGTTTAGGGAAGCCCATCCTCCATGGCATCTTTGATTGGCGTACAGAAGTACATTTCTCATTGGCCATTTCTCAAACAGAGAATCTGTGTATTACTGGTAAGTGCTGTCTCTATTGGTGACTGCTGGCCTGGTCAGCAAGTCAGGTTCAGGCAGTAGAAAGATGAATCTGGCAGAACCAGTTGGACATGAAGACAAGGCTTTTCAACTCAGAGCGGAGCTGTAGGATCTGTGTCCATGGCTGGATCATCGGAGACTTTCAGAAGTTTAACAATGTCTGAGTGGGAAGCTTTCATGGCGACTGACAGAGCTGTGTGTCCATCCTATTAGTGACAGAGGGAAAGAAATGAAGAGTTTGGTTCCAAAATGCGATAAATGCCTTTAAAAAAAATGTTTAAATGAGTTTCCGCCAAAATCAGTATTGTAATCTTGTAGCTATTTTAAAGTCAAGTTTTAATTTTATGCAAAATGTGATATTCGCAGAGTTATAAGGTCATGTTTTCTCCCTTTTTTTCCCCAAACCGCAACAAACACCAGTCTCACTTTTTTGCAGAATGCGATATATCTGCTCAACCAATCACAACGCACAATTGCACACACTCTAGACAGTAATGGTGGTGCTTTGAATACACCCGACATCCTAGTTTTCCTCATCTACTTTGTACTTTGTGATCAACAAACAAGGGCTACACGATAAATCGCATGTGAATGTCATGCGCATCTTGTCAGTAAAGCCAGTTCTATAAATTAATAGTACCGGTAATCTTCATCACGTCCTTTCAGATGCATTTAATTCACAGAGCCGTAGATCAGTGACAAGCTACACTATTCATTAAATGATACTATACTGCGTAGCTTTTCAGTTAGTTTTTTTATTACTGCCATTTATGTTTTTGTCAATACAGCACTTAGCACATGAATTCAGAAACTGAATATAAGGGAAATGTCATTTTGGAATTTCTGTGGTCTTATGTGATGTTGTTCATGTTATTGTTCATGATGAAATTTTATTGTATTTTATTTATATTTTTATTTTATATTATTGTATTTGCTTTTATTATGTTATAGCATTAACAAAATGACCTGTTGAATTCATTTTGGGAACAATGACTGATGAATGTATGTTAGTCCAGTGCATGTATATAAAGATTCAGATGCTGTCATAATGGATCAACTTACTATGTTGTGTATTTTCGTCAGTTTAATATGAAAAATAATTTAAATATTGATTCAATGGATTTATTGCATTTTGAGTGAAAGAGAAATATAATGGATTTATTGCATTTTGGGGGAAAAATAACACAAACTTATAATAAATCTTTGAAAATCATTTTTAATGATTATTAGTTATTATAACCTAAAGATTCTATGTGAAAGTTTGAAACAGATCCTAATTAATTTGTGTAGATCCTATTGTGATTGTTTTTAATGAACACACAGAGTATGCTTTTTATTTTCTTATATGCACACTTATAGTTCTTTGTAACCCTATAAGAACAGACCTGTGATTAATATTTGGGTCACAGTCCAGCTGAGAACCACTGCATTAAATGCACTCAGTATGTTTAAATGATTAAAGATGCATTATTATGGCTTCACCAGCCTGTGGGACAGATTAAACCATCAGATTCTGAGAAACTGGCATAACTGGCAAAAACACCCATACTTTTTTCAAAAGGAAACAATATCGGAAATTAAGTATTCGTATATTGAATGTAAGTATTAAATAGTCAATATTCAGATATTTATGGAAATTAGCTGAAACACATGAATATCAATAATTAAATATACACTGTTGTTCAAACGTTTTGGGTCAGTAAGATTATTAGTTTTTATGATTTTTAAAATACTTTTATTCAAAGGTCAAAATAAATGATTTCTATTTCAAATTAATTGCTGACTTTTTATTTATCATGGTTTCCACAAAAACATTAAGCAGCACATCTGTATTTAACATAATAATAAGTCATATTTCTTGAACAAAGAATCAGCTAAATAAAAGGATTTCTGAAGGAGTGTGTGACACTAAAGACTGGATTAACAGCTGCTAAAGAGTCATAGAATTTTTTTTATTACATTTTACAAATATTAAAATAGAAAACAGTTATTTTAAATGATAATATTTTTTAAATCAAATAAATGGATAAGTGTAGAATTTTGCGCATAAGAGACTTTCAAAACACATAAAAATAATAATAATAATAAAAACATTACAGAACCCAAACTTTTAAATGGTAGTGTATGTTTAATTAGAACATTTTTATATTTTAACATACCTGTAGTTATGTTACAATATTTTTTGCTAATAATAATTTAAGAATAAATTGCTTCTTTTATTATTCTTAATAATAATAAAAGCTAGACCCATGAATAGTAAATAACTAAGTAAATAAATATTTAAAAAATCTGAAGTAAATACTTTTTACCACTGGGTAGCAGTGTTGCATTTCCTTGAAATAAAGGAAGCACCGACTCAACCGCTTGCAAGCTTCATGTGGCTCATAGTCCCACGTTTTCACCAAAATTGATCTTCAACATATTTCCAAATGTGTCAGAATGTATCTTATGTCTTATGCGGGAGTAAAAATGCTAAATTCCTATTTTCAAGAAAAGTATGGGAATGAAGTGTTTTGTAAATGCTGTGTATCTCTCACCTTATCCGTGAGTGATATGTCACACTCTGGTCTGTCCAGCAGTATTTTGGCTATCTCAGTATGACCATGCTCACAGGCACACATCAGAGCAGTGGATCCATCCTGGTCCTGTATGTTCACATTAGCACCACAGTCCAGAAGAACCTGGACCATCATCGTCCGGCCATGACTAACGGCAAGCATCAGTGCTGTCTGCCCTGACTAGTGTGGAGTAATAAAAAATCTTAGTTGTCTGGTATAGCAAATGTATGTAGGCCTACATGAGTAACAAAATTTTGTGTTTTTGCAGTACAGGACATTGTGCTGTATTGCTGTGTGTACCTGGCTGGCTCGAGCATTGATTTTGCCCATTCTCAGTAGCTGCTGAGCCACCTCCATGTCCTCAGGGCTCTCTGCCGCAGTAAGAGCTGCCAACATTATAGCAGTGTAGCCAGCCTTGTTCTGGTAATCCACCTCACACAGTCCTAATGAATATAACATTAAAGAGAACTGTGGTATATCCAAGAGTGAAAGCGAGTGAAAAACAGAAGATGAGCATTTAACACCATCTGTTTCCATTCTATAAAATAAATATATTATTAAATATTGATACACACACAAAAGACAAGAGTGGAAACTGCTACTATAAATGTACAAATAATATAAAATTGGTTTAAATGTAAAAACTTTAATTGGACAACAGACTAATATATCCAAACCAATTAATCAGTAAATTTCTTGGACATTTTGGGATTATTTAATAATGCCTGTTCATCAGTTAAACAGTAATGACATCTATCTTATATTTCATAATATTAAGATTTTATTGCATTTTTTTTTTTTATTAAATTATATGCTGCCATGCAGCTCTCTAGATTCTGGCATCTTGCTATCAAAAAACTCATATTACCTGATTCCTAATTTAAATACTAATTAAAATTCAAATTAAAATGCTGATATTTCTTAGGTTCACCTTGGTCTCTCACCTGTGTCTAGTAACAGCTTGACCACAGTGAAGTTGGAATGGGACACACTGTAGTGCAGTGCCATGTTTCCATTACCATCAGCCAGGTTTACTATATAGCGCAGCAGAGTGGGAGTGTGGTAGCCCACCTCCCTCAGGTACAGCGTGACCGTCTCTGCCTGAGAGTCCTTCTGACTGGACACGCGAAACCACTCCTGATATAACAGCATCAGAACCTGCCTCTGAGATACAACAGTCAAGAGTCAAGTCAGCTCACTCAAGTACTTTAAAATTACATCTATATTAAGGTGCATTTATTTTCAACATTAACTGCTTACCATGTCTTTATTTGGAGAAGCAACCTCAGCCATGCGATCTTTCAGGAAATGACAAGCAGCCATGAAGTTCTTATCAACTAACTCACTGCAATGACACAGATTTAGCTGTGATTTAAATCACAGGGACACATCAAACTCATAAATAACACAACACAGTGTCTTTTCTGCAGGCTAAAACTTAAAAAAAAAACTTTTTAAAACTTATTAAATCATGCATCAATCTTTCAACTTCAGACAAATTATGTAAAATCACTGTCAAATACAGATTGGCTGCAGACCTGAGCCTCAAAAGAATATCTGTATTTGATACATATGAAATAGAATTCAGTTTGGTCATTTGAATCTTGGTAACATTAGTTTTAGAATAACTCGTATTAAACTGGCCTCTCAAGCAAATTGTTACCAATATTTAAATGGCATAGACATCATTATTTGAATAACACAAACATCTTCATGTACTTCTGGCACATGCAAATTCTGGAAAAGTTCTGTCGCTTGAGTATGAATCGTGTTTATCATTTTACATTCGGTATGTGTGTTTTTAGACCCTTGCATGTGTACTGGTGGGCCTAAAATTGTAAAATAATTAACAAACATTTCTTTGATGGCAACGCTAAATTTTCAGCAGCCTTTACTTTAGTCTACAGTGTCACATGATCATTCAGACATCATTCTGATATGCTGTTTTGCTGCTCAAGAAACATTTCTTAGTATAAAGTTGTGCATTATTTTAGCGTGATACATATTTTAGAGATTCTATTCTGAGTAGAAAGTTCACAAGAACAGCATTTATGTACTTGAATTAGAAATCCTTTGTGACAAAGAAAGAAAGAAAGAAAGAAAGTCTTACTCTACCCAAAGATTGACACTTACTGTATGACACTATTACATATTAATGGTTGGAACTAGTTGCAGAAGAATATCTTATATGGTTTGTTAATAATAACTTAGAACTAAAGCATGATATAAATGCATCTTTGTGTCTGCTGTATGAGAGTGCATGCAGATGAAATTTCAACATTATCAGTAATTTGTTTGTCTGCCAACTGTAATAAAACCTTAGAAAATTTGGAAAATGTATAATTACAGGATTCCCCTTACCCCCAAATTATAAATAATACCCCCAAATTATAAAAAATAACTTTTTTTTATAATCATAAAAGAAGACCACACTCTCTGGTTTTCCCATAAGGCCATGTAGCTTTAAAAGGTTCAGTCTTTTGTTGTGGAGCAGTCCTTTAAGTGGACCAGTGACTGGGCATATTAAACTTGTCACTCAGCACTTGTACTTTCCTGCCAGATGATGGACAGAACAAAAGGCAAGACTGTGTCTGATGATTCATAACAGAGGCTCCTACTTTGGGAAACATGCAAAAAAAGGGTCACTGTACACTTAAATGTGTAAAGCTATCTCATATAATGAGCTAATGAACTTTTCACACCTAGTTGAAAAGGTAAAGGGGACTAGCACAAAATAAAAGCCCTGGGGATCTTGCTTACTCTTTGAAGGTTTGTCCATGACAGAGATGCCATTTAATGTAGAGCATAATATAACTTATCAACCAAGCACTTAAGCCATATGCACTTTCACCACGGTCCTCCATCTCACCTGACAGGCTGCTCCTCCTGGGGACTCATGGCGGACTGAGCAGCATCAGGCTCCTTAAAGCCCTCTGCCCGCTCCGCCTGAACCCCATCACCTTGCTCCCCAGCAGCAGCAGCCTCCTCCTGGGCCGTTCCACTCTCCTCTCCCTGCTCCAACTCAGGCTCCGAGCTATCCACCTCCACAACCTTGTCCTGATCCTCCTCCCCACTGGAGTCCTCACTGGAGGTGGTCTCATAGCTGGACACACAGATAACTTGAGTCAAGGGAGTTCTTTTAATTTCATCCTATTTTGCATTATCAAAATTTTCTAAGATTGGGGTTTTATGTCAAACCTGTGTTTAGTTATAACAAATTTTATTTTATTTTAAAATATTTATTTTATTTTATTCATTCATTCATTCATTCATTCATTTATTTATTTAATTTTTTTATACCAGGATGTTTTAAAACTATTTGGTTTACATTAATAAGATAAACGGGTCTTTTAATCTATATTCTGCATAGTCCTTACTGCTAATGGCAAACAACTGTAATTTGTTGGTTGTGAATGGACATTTAAAATTCTTGTGTTTATAAGTTGTTTAAATGAGAGGCTTCTCTGTATGGTCTGAGGGGTTCTCATGTGTTGAGTCTGTCTGAATAATGCCGCTCTTCACGGATGTTTTCAGAGGAATGGCATTCCCACAATTCCTCAGGGACATGGGTGAATGGAGGCCTATAGATGCAGGTCAGGTGATTATACATTTATTAGGGTAGTGAGTATGAGGGCCTCTTTTGAGTAGTTCAAATCAGAGACACGGAGGCCATGCATTGGTTGAGTGTTATGCTCTTCTGCTATCGTCGTAGTAATCAAGATTTCCAAATGTGGTTAGTCTAATAGCTTTGCATACGGCTTATAAATGAGAGAATTGGACAGAAAATGAACACGCTGGGCAGCCAAAGGAAGCGATTCAGTGTTTTGACACTGCTATTTGTGCTCGGCTGACAGCGCTAAATAACAGAATTAAATTATATTATGGTGGTTTGGGTCAAAACTGTGTGCAAATTCTGAAATCACCAGCTGTCATCGAACAACAGCAGTGCAGGGCCTCTCTCAGGATAATCACAGTCTATCAGACATAGACGCAAGCCAAATCTGCCAACACTCCCACACGTCTTTTCAAATAATATTTCAAAACAGCAGTATAAATAAAAGGTCATACATAAATGTCCCTTGATATTATTCACAAAATAGATATTCCAGCATGTTTTGACATACTGATAAGATAAGGTCCTAACTTGTGTTTTGTTAACCATTCATGCATATTAATTCATTCATTCTGAACTTTTCTGCTCAAGGAACCAGCATATTGCAGCATAACAAAATGGGTGCCAATTCTAGAAATCTCTGATATTAGTAACTTAAACACCAGCAATTCATGGTACAGCACTACCACAAGCAAAAAAAAAAAAAAAAAATACATTTTATAAAATGTATGTAAATGTATGTTCTAACAAATATTTTTTTGGGCCATTTAAAAATAAATTAATAAATAAATGCATTTAACTTCTTTTTTTTTTTTTTTTTCCATATATTTCAACCCAAGAAAATGCATTCACATAAGTAACATTTGAAGATTTTTTTTTTTGTTGTTGTCCATAACACATATGCAAGTTTGAATAGAAATAAGTAATGAATAAAGCATAAATGTATGCTCTCTGTAAGATTGGAAATGTATTTTTTTGCACCTGAAATAAATATGTTGGTATATATATATATATATATATATATATATATATATATATATATATATATATATATATATATACAGTATATAAAATGTATAATAAATAGATCCATACACGCAATGAAATTAGAGAACTCCAACTTTATGTGCTAAAGAAATAGATCAGTTTAGCTGATTTTAGCGATTCCTTTCTGATCAGGCAGGCCAGCTGTTTGCCCAACTCTATCAGGATAATTATCTTATTGTTGAAGGCTAGTCAAATACAGCTGAGACAGAACCATCTCTGATGGCAAGCTAAACAAATCATTCATCGGCGCACACAGCATCAGGCAGACAGACAGAGACACAGCAAGAGAGAGAGAGGGACAGAGAGAGGACTTTGTTCTTTGTGTCATCTCACTAGGCCTCACTCATCATGCAACAGCTCTTGCAGAAAACAATGCAGACACCTCATGGCCCATTTTAAACAGAGCACTGTGATGAAGGATGAAACAGATTAAGGGATGCAAAGAGATAGGCCGGACATCTGATGTCATGGATGTTGATGAAATAGGCTCATCCTTCAAAGCTTCACATGAAAACACCAGCAGTTGTGATCCTGGGGGAATTAGTAAATGTAAGGCATGACCTTCATTTATGTTCCCCATTAGACTTTTAGGAGTTTTACACAGATAGCAGGTGATTTTATGAAAAGCAGTACCGTTTTGCTGCATGCAGATAAAGATGCCAAAAAACTCACCCTCCATTTACGCCAACAAACTTCAAGTTCTTCTTGGCTCCTCCGTTGCCCTGTTTGTCAGGACAACCGTTCTTCTTCATGATGGATTTGAGGCCTGATACGGGGGAAATGGTCAGATATGCGAAAATGTAAGCCAAGTGTGCACCTGTTCATCACCCCTAGCACAAACTTAACTCTATGCATAACACAATCCATTTGTCCAACTTAAAAATAAAAAAGTCTAGGAGATATTACTTTTGAATGTCTTGAAATGCCTTCACCAGAAGTAATGTAAACAACAAATAGCTGAACCATGCACTTGCTGTGCTCCACAGAGCGGGTAAGTCAGATGTACTCATTCATAATGTAGCACACCAAACTGTCAAAACAGCTGTTAGAGTCACAGAGGTACTTATATTTTAAAAGAAATAAAAAGAGACCACCATTCTCATCTATACCACAAGAAATGCTCATCAGTCATGTGGTCGTAAAAGAGATAGAATAGTACAAAGCAATTCCAGAGATTTGTTTCCTAGTGTTTGTCTGAGATGGCTGAAGGGAACAGGTGTGTAAGAACCAAAGTAGCCAGTGGATGCAATTACAACATAACACAAGACATCAAAGAGTTTGAAAAGCTTCTGGGAACTACAAAAAAGCTCCAAAAGTCCCATGAGACGGTGTGCATTCCCCAGGACACACAAAAAAAGATAAGTCTGAATCAAAATTAGCCTCAATTTAGTAAAACAGGTTGCTTTTAAGTGACCATAGTTCAATATTCAGTGGAATTGCTGAATAACATAATTAGAACAAAATAGTATAATTAACTGTTGTTGCACTAATAACAATGGATGCCAGTATTTATGAGACCGCATCATTTTGCAAGCATTGTAATATGAGCCAGATGCTTTTAAACTGTCAACACACATCTCCTAAATTGTCTTGGCATACAGTAAGCAACTTCAATATGATTGTGTCCCTGCATTGCAACAGACGGGTTTCTGTGCCACACATGCATACATAATCAGGCAAAAATATGCATATTTGAACCTATTATTTCAAGTTGACTTTAACATGTCTTTAGCGCTTTAGATTGTCATCTCTAGCTCCAAAACCTTCACTTCAGACTCAGCAAGGCCTGTTTCACATATCTCGTAAGTAGTTTATTTAGATGTATGGGTCAACTTATTTTATTAAACTGGATTGTTTACTAGTTATGATTGGACAACATGATGTCAATAGTATTAGTAAGTGCTTGAATGTAAAGTGTATTAACTGTGTAAAAATTTAGTATAGGGACCGATTCTCACAACTAACTAGTTGCTTATTAGTATGTCTATTATTAACATATTGTCTGTTTATAAGTACTTATAAAGCACATATTCTGCATGACCATATTCTACATCCCTAATCCTACTCAATACCTGAACTTTACAAATACATACCTTACAATCTATTAATAAGCAGCAAATTAGGATTTCATTGAGGAAAAAGTCATAGTTAATGATTTTTTAAAAGCAAGAATTGGACCTAGAAATAAAGTGTGACCATGATGGTATAGTATTTGCATTTTTCATATGATTGGACAGACACTGAAACATATGATATCAATCTATTGTCAGTATCTAGAATGTAACCTTTTAACTTTAGAACCATACAAATGGTTATGAATCCTTGAGGTTTGCAGAATAAATTCATGGTTCATAGAATACTGATTTTTGTTGTAACATGGTTGACACTTGACACTTAAATAGCATTGCTTACAAACTGCACATGCAAGCTTTGAGAAACAGTCCTACAAGAAGTATCTCAAACCAAATGAGTGTAAGAGACAGTCACATCAGTCATTATTGTGTGTTTATTGAGTGTACTGAGAAGGCACATGACTATATGGAATGAGACCTAATCTTACCTGATTGTCGTGCAGTTCCTCCTTTCTGAACAGGTGAGTAAAAGGCAGACAGTGCACTGAGGGACCCTCTCAGGTGGCTTTGAATTGAGCTTATTTTGTAAGAATGAGGTTTCTGAGAGCTCTCTCCTTTTGCATCTTGTCCCCCACTTCCCAGGCTTGCCCACTGCTCATTAAGAAGGCCTTGTATACGATTAACAACCTGACCAATTGCAGCAGGAGAAGCTGTGGCTTCAGATACCCTTTGAGACTGAAGTTGAGGTTCCTGTCCTTGTGTTTCTCTTGGTTCCTGCTGTGTTTGCAAATCCAAAGTTCTTCCTTCTCGTGCTTTGTCTTTCACTGTGCTTTCAACAACCGGACACTCCTTAGATTCAGTCTCTTGGACTGTGGGCTTAGGGACTTCATTTTCACTGCCCATAGTCTCAACCATGGCACATTCTACCATGACATATTCTTCAGTGTCACTCTCTGCAACAACGATTTCACTGACTTTGGTATCTATAATCCGACTTGACACACTATCTTTGATATCACCCTCTTGTTCTTTGTCAGATTCTGTCTTCTCTAGCATTTCAGAGACCTGTTTACCACTGTTAACTTCTAGATTATCCTGGCCTTCAGTCTCAATTGCCTGGTCAAACATGAGAATCTCTACCCCTACAATTTTCTCTGCTGTAGTGACTTGTGCTAATATTTCAATGTCTCGGGCTTCTACTATATTTGTCTGAGTGCTTGAGCATTTAAAGTCTGTTTCTTTGGGACCCTCAGCTGGTTGAGGTTCTGTTGCGATTCCTTTCTCCACTACACTTTTGTTGTCTGTACTGACTGATACATCACATGTGACAACTGGTTCAGATAGTGGCTCTGTCTCGATAGGACCTTGAACTTTCTGCTCCTTCACTTGATCAGTCAGTTCCTGTATTCTCTGATCCTTTCGTTGATTCTCGTCCATCTGTTCTCTCAGTAAGGCATTTGTCTTTTCCAGTTCGTAATTGGCCTTGCTTAGACTCTCTTCCAAAGTTTTCAATTTTGCTTCCAGCTCCAGGTTAGTGAGAAATTTCTGTTCAGTAGGTTGGGCTATTGTAATTTCTTCAGTTGTAATTACACTTGGTCCCTCAACCATCGCAGTGTCTTCTTTAGTGGATGTACATTCAGATGCAGCAACAGATTCCTCTGATTTTAAAATCCCTTGTGACTGTGTAGACTGTTTATCTTCCAACAACGTCTCTGGAGATCTATACTGCTTTTCTGCTTGCTCTGAAAGACTCTTTGATGCTTCTTCTTGAAGTGCAGACTCCTGCAAAAGTCCATCTGCTTCATCTGGATCAGTTGGAGTTTCTGCTTTGTCTATGAGTATTACTGGGACAGACACTGGAGCTGGCACTTGTTGCTTCTCTGACTCTGTATCAGTTACTTTTTTAGAACCCTGCTCTACAATAACCTGCACCACAAAATGTTGTTCCTGTTGTTCTGTGGTTTTGTTGGACTGTACTGCTTGAACCATTTCAGGATCAGCTGCAGTATCCGTGTAAATGGAAGGAGTATCTTTCTTTTCACTTACAGCTGGAGGAACAGCACTGTCTTGTGCACCAGTTTGAGGAACCTCACTCTTTTGCTCGGATTTGTGTTCTTGAATTCTTTGAAGCAGTTCTTCCCTCTCCGTTCTAAGAGAGCATATTTGAGCCCTCAACTCAGGGATGGTCCTGACTTGCTCTTCTAACTCCCGCACCC
Source organism: Carassius carassius (assembly GCF_963082965.1). NCBI lineage: Eukaryota > Metazoa > Chordata > Actinopteri > Cypriniformes > Cyprinidae > Carassius > Carassius carassius. The sequence continues at coordinate 13,967,639 of NC_081771.1, forward strand.
TCTTCAGTGCAGCTGTGATCTGTTGATGCAAGCTGGCCCTGTCCTGGGGAACACTGCCTCTCCTGTCACCTCCATCCGCTGGTCGAAAAAGCCTCTCAGCTGAGCCATTCTGCGATTGGGAACTCTGCTCATCAGTGGAATCTGAACCTTTCCTACGTGGAACATTAATAGGCATACTGGAGGCTCTTAAAAGGTGAGGCCTAACATTAAGACCCATGGGCTGTTCGTTATCAGATGAGGTCTGTACTTGAGATACTTCTGCAGCCTTTGCTGAGGGGAGGTAAGAACTCACAGGTATCTTTGACTGGCTGACAGGGGAGCTTCCACCGGTGCTACTGCTACCACTAGTGGCATCGCTGGCTCGGAACTCAAAAAGCTGCTGGACTTCAGTAACACGTGACTTGGGTTTGGACCCTAATGTGGAAGTATTGGCCCATGTGTCTTTGGCTAGAGGTCGAGCTCCATGCCCAGGAAGGCTGAAGTTGCGTGGCAGTGTGCTGTACTTTGGGCCCCTGTTCTTGCGTTGGATGTGCACCCTCTTGATTGTGTTACCTTTCTCTATGTCATCTACATACTTCAGGAAGTCCAGATCCAAGTGAAACCCATAGGGGGTCTCTACAGAATATGGCAGCTGTTTACGCTGTACTCCACTATCTTTGGCCTTGGAAGGAAAGCCATTTGCTGAAATACAGGAACATATTACACATTTTGCATTCTCTCATTGTAATTCCAATTCAAGCAGCCATTGTATTATTGAGCATATGGAGCATAATTAGTCAAGACAACAAAACAGTTGATGATGTTATCACTGTGCAAGGATTTGGAAGACATTAAATGCAAACACTGTTTTGCTATCAACCCTTTTATGAAGACGAGTGGAAGGAATATATTTACACATTTAAAACTGTAAAATGACAACAAACAGTCTGGCATGCTTACCATTTTTCTTGTCCATTATTTCTGTTTTTACAATATCATGGGTGGAATCAGTTGTAAACACTGGAAACCTGTAGGAAGATCAAATGTACAGATCTAACATTGTTTTTTATTAATCATCTAATGTCTCAGTGACAACCATAATTATTTGTCAGTTCCTGTACAAGCTATAATACTTACTTTCTTTGCAACATGACTTTAGATTATTTGTTTGTACCATTTTACACCACACCACTATTAAAACCACTGTGACATTGTAATTCATTCTGCTAAATTGACTCCAGATGGCTCAAAGTTTATGTGGGGTTGATTTAGGCAATGGAAAACAATTTTACCATTTTAGATTTAGGATTCTTCAGGGGCTTACGTAAGGCCGCTGATCAAAATACATCATGTTAATAAAAACTGAATACATCAGGCTTCAGGTCTGCAGATCTGCTTGCCAAATGTTCCCACTGTCCTATCTTGAAGTCATCTTAACTAATATAAATGTGGCAAGAAAACATACTGCAGTGAAAGTCAATCTCGCTTGACTATAAGAAAACTAACTGCTGCCTTTGATTTAGCGTGGGAACAAATATATTTCAGCAGTCACTAAAGATAACTTAAATTTTTGTTATTCTAAAACAAAACCATACTGTAGGTTGAACTTTTAGCTTTTTAACAATGATATAATCTATTGTGTATGATTACTGTGCCATTTGTAAATTAATAGTATTCAATAGAGCCCTTTAGATGTAATTATATAGTAAAAAATTTGTATTTTTGTAAAGCGCATTTGCAGCAGTACACAGCCATAGGCGAGATGGCTCGTTCGCTCATTGGCTTGTTCTGTGGCAACTGCACAGCCTATCGAGCGCAGGCTGATGCAACATCAGACCAATAAGGGCGCTTCGCGCCCTTCTTGCCACTTCCCGCCGAAACGGGTGTGGCCCAACCTATAAAAGGAGCTCGAAAAGGCTGACTCACCTGATTTATTTCATCGACGAAGCGAACCAGAGTGAATCGTGCGCACGGCAGAGAACGCAGTACTCGTTCGCTCTTCTAGAGAGAACCGAGGTTACATTTAGTAACCGAGTACGTTCTCTTACGAGAGCTCTCTCGTACTGCGTCTTAGCTAAGACGCTACGGGAACCCAATGTAAATCCGTGCGCGCAGGGATCACACACCAATAAACCTGAAGCAACGCACAGGATTTACAGTGCATAGTCACCTGAGGGACTCACAGAGAGTCCAGGACAGAAAGGGGGGAAGCCCTCCGTCCCATATCTAGCAGCATCCGTAGATGCGGCAATATGACATCACACAGCCGAGGCAAGGCCTGACCAATGTGGCAATGCGGGTCTTACGCAATACTTGCCATATAACAGTCGGCAGCGCATAGCGCTCATGAACTCAGAATTCCCCTCAGGGCCCTGATTCGACTATACCGACAGCAGCCTTGCTTGCAAGGCGGGAACCTCCAGGTTATAGAACCTGAGAAATGTAGACGGCGAGGCCCAACCTGCCGCCATACATATATCCTGCAAGGAGATCCCAGTAGACCACGCCCACGATGAGGCGACGCCTCTTGTGGAGTGTGCTCTGACGCCCAACGGGCACTGAAGGCCCCTGAAAGCGTAAGCTAACGCTATGGCGTCAACTATCCATCTGGATAGAGTCTGTCTCGAAACAGCCATTCCCTTGGAACGTCCACCGAACGAGACAAACAGTTGCTCCGTCTGCCGAAAGGCAGCAGAGCGAGACACATAAGCTCTTAAAACCCTGACAGGGCAAAGAAGACTCGAGTCTCTATCCTCTCCTGACACCGGCAGGGCAGACAGGGCAATAACCTGAGCCCGAAATGGCGTGTTGAGGGATTTCGGCACATAACCGTGCCTAGGTTTGAGTATGACCCTTGAGTCATTAGGCCCAAACTCCAAGCACGACTGGCTCACTGAGAGTGCGTGCAAATCACCCACACGCTTCACCGAAGCGAGAGCCAACAAGAATACTGTCTTGAACGACAGATGCTGAAGGCTAACCAATTGGATAGGCTCAAAAGGGGGACCCTTCATGGCCTCCAAAACTGCCGCGAGGTCCCACATAGGGACTGACGGAGGTCTGGGAGGATTCAGCCTCCTAGCTCCTCTGAGGAACCGGATGACCAAATCATTCCTTCCTATTGACTGACCGAGCGCTGTTTCAGAAAATGCTGCGATGGCCGCCACATAAACTTTGAGCGTGGATGGGGCTCTGCCCTTATCCAACAGCTCCTGTAGGAAGGAGAGAACCTCCGTCACCTCACAACTAAGGGGTGAATATCCTCGAGCTGTGCACCAGCTGGAGAACACCGACCACTTTGAGGCATACAGACGTCGTGTCGACGGAGCTCTAGCCTGAGTGATGGTATTTAGCACTCCCACTGCGAGATCAGCGGGTAACCGTTGAGCGCCCACACATGGAGGGACCACAACTCCGGTTGAGGGTGCCAAATCGAGCCCCTGGCCTGCGAGAGGAGGTCCCTCCTCAACGGTACTGGCCACGGGGCAACATTTGCTAACTGCATCAAATCTGGGAACCTTGGTTGGTTCTTCCAAAGAGGTGCTACAAGCAGTATTGAACATCTCGTTTCTGCCCTCGAGCAGCGCTCCCCATCCCGAAGTGGAGGCGTCCGTCGACACCATCTTCACATTCGGGGAAGTCCCCAGGCTTACACCTGATCGGTACCAGCCGTTCGCTGTCCAAGGTGCCAGAGCTGTGACACAGCTCTGATTGACCTTGAGATGCAGCCGGCCAGACGCCCACGCTCTGCGCGGCACCCGCGCCTTCAGCCAGAACTGCAGGGGGCGCATGCGGAGCAGGCCCAGCTGCAGAGCCGGAGATGCTGAGGCCATGAGGCCCAGCATCTTCTGACAGTGTTTGAGCGACACGGTCGCGCAGCAGCGGAAAGAACTCGCTGCGCGCTGAATGCCCATCACGCGCTGTGGTGACAGCCGCGCCGTCATGGAACACGAGTTCAGAACTATACCCAAAAACAGAATCGTCTGACTGGGGTTCAGCGAACTCTTCGCCCAATTGAAACTGAGGCCGAGCTTCTCGAGGTGATCGAGTAAAACGGCCCTGTGGTCCGCGAGCTCCGCTCTTGATCGGGCCAGAACCAGCCAGTCGTCCAAATAATTCAGCACTCGCATGCCTCTGAGTCTGAGAGGAGCGAGCGCTGCATCCATGCACCTCTTAAACGTACGAGGAGCCACGGACAAGCCGAACGGCAGGACTGTAAACTGGTATGCCTGGCCCTTGAAGGCGAATCACAAATATCGCCTGTGGTTTGACGCTATCTGTATTTGAAAATACGCGTCCTTCAGATCTATTGACATGAACCAGTCCCCTCTGCGAATCTGCGCGAGGAGCTTCCTGGTCGTAAGCATTTTGAAACTGCGTTTCATCAATGCCTTGTTCAGCTGTCTTAGATCCAGTATGGGCCTGAGGCCCCCGTCTCTCTTGGGTACCAGAAAGTATCTGCTGTACAGCCCCCCCCCCTCGCTTTGAGCTTGAGACACAGGCTCTACAGCCCCTTTGCTCAACAGTTTTGATATTTCGGCCCGAAGTATGTGTGCTACTTCTGTTTTGACCGTAGTTTCGACGCGCGCTGAAAAGCGCGGAGGGCTTCGAAAAAACTGTAGCGAGTAGCCTCTCTTTATAATGCCTAGCACCCAATCTGAAACCCCTGGAAGCGCTGACCATGCATCTGCATGAATGACTAAGGGCTGGATGCGAAGCTCGCTCTGTTGACTGGGCAACGGCGGCGCTCGGGTGTGCTGCGCATTTGAGGCGGGGAGCGCGCTGATCACAGCGGGCAGATCGCTCCTCCTCGACCCCGTCCCGGCGCTTAACCGACTGGGGGAAGGCTGAGCAGGTCCCGTGGGACTCGATATGTCTGCGAGTAACTGTGGGCTGCATATGTGCACATTTACCACTTTCAACTCGCTGTCTGCCTGTGCAGAGCATACGTGCACAGGCCTCGTTTTTACAGAAGCCACGCGCCGTATGTGACATAGTGTATGTGGGCACTGGGGAGTGGGCACGTTTACTATGCGGCGCGCTCGACCGATCTGTGTCGATCTTATGTGCGCGAGCCCTGTGTGCAGGGCTGTGCTTACATGTAGAGATGGGCACTGAGGAGTGGGCATCGTCACTGCATTTATAGCACCATCGGCCGTGGCCGGACGAGCGTGCACGGGTTTCGTTTTTACAGAAACCACATGACGCGTGTGACATAGTAATTGTGGGCACTGAGGGGTGGGCACGCTTACTATGCAGTGTGCGCGATCGACTTGAGTCGCTTTTATGGGCGCAGGCCCTGTGTGCAGGGCTGTGCTTACATGTGGAGATGGGCACTGAGGAGTGGGCATCGTCACTACATTTATAGCACCATCGGCCGTGGCCGGAACACCAGAAAAAACACTCTTTTCGTGAAACATCTGGGTAGCCGTGATAACGGCTTTTGTGTGCAGGCAAGCGGGCACTAGTGCAGGCTTGCGCATTGCAGAAGACACTGAGGCAGTCACAACGCTTGGAACTGCAACAGCGGCGCGCTTGGGTGAGAGCTCGGCCGCAGCGGAACTCGTACACCGGCGCTTTCCCAGCAGTGCTAGGATGTTTTCGGGGCTTTTGGCTTCACCGCAATCCTCTGCTGCGGCTGCCGCGGCGCGGGGCGACGGCTTGAAGAGCGAGAACGGGGTCCCGAGCTGCGTTGCTGACGCTGTCGCGATGACGCAGTTGGAGGCGGTGGGCGTGACTGAGAGCTCTGTGGGGCCGGTCTAGAGCGGCTAGCTCCAGAACCGGAGCGCTTCGGCAAGAAGTGCTTGAACGCCTGCGAAGCTTTCTGGTCCTCGGCGAATCTCTCCACAAACTCGTTGACAGATGATCCGAAGAGGCCAGCAGGAGTCAGCGGCGCGTCGAGGAACGCAGAGCGCTCAGACTCCTTGATGTCAGAAAGCGTCAGCCACAAATGACTCTCAGCCACCGTAGCGGAAGCCATAACCCGTCCCATGGCCTGTGCAGCGGACTTAGTAGCGCGGAGGGAGAGATCCGAAGCACTCCTCAGATCCGCGAGACAGATCGCTTCAGGTCCCATCTCATCCAGCTTGCGGAGGAGATCGCCCTGGAAAATCTGCAGCATGGCCATGGTGTGTAGCGCAGACGCAGCCTGCCCAGCAGCATAGAAGATCCGTGCGAGCAGCGATGACGTCATGTGGCAGGCTTTGGATGGCAACGCCGCCTTAGTCCGCCGTCCAGCAGAGGGCGGGCAAAGGTGCGCTGCTATAGCCTGTTCCACCAGCGGAAGTGACAGGTAGCCTCTGTTTTTAGCACCGTCCAGTGTGGAGAATGCTGGCGAAACAGATGAACGGATTCTCGCCGAAAATGGAGCGTTCCAAGCTTTTGCCACTTCTTCATGAAGCTCAGGAAGAAAGGGGGCGTGCTTTGAGCTTGAAGAAGAACGCTCATCCGGGAGATGGCTACCATCCAGCCGGGAACGTGAAGGGGGCGCTGGTGCAGACCACTCGAGGCCGAGGCTCGCGCGGCCAGCGCGAGCACTCGCATCAGCTCCTTATCGATATCCCCCCGTCAGCTGGGCCTCTGAGCAGAGGGTGCGAGATCCACGGAGCTCGCCCAACCCTCACTGCCCGAAGCAAGCAGAGAGCACGTGTCCTCTTCCTCTGACGCGGGCCTGAGATCCACTTCCTCGGATGACGCGTCGACAGACAGCGGACGCTGAACATCGGGAAGCGATGCAGGGGAGGCCGGCGAAGCGGAGGGAACCGGCGAGCTCGGCCGAGCTGGAGGCGGTTCCGGTAGGCGCTGCGAGCGACGCTTCTTACGGCGCTGCGGCGCAGCGGATGATGCAGGCTTCGAGAAGAACGCCAGGCGAGTCCTCAGAGTCACCATAGGCAGTAGCTCGCAATGAGGGCAGCCGCCGTCCAGCGAGCGCGAGCGCTGCATGGTCCTCACCCAGACAGGAGATGCAGATGACGTGACGATCTCCTTCGCTGAGCGGGGCTCTGCACGCAGGGCGAACACACACAGGATATATAAAGGATACAAAGGATATAGGCGCCGGACAGCGCAGCAGGAACGGCAGTGGAAGGCGGCGAGGCCAGCAGCTTCAGAATGGCTCGTCCCGCTGATATGCTTCTCAGACGGCGCTTGCTTCCTCCGTGATCCAGCGATGCGTGAGCTTCGCTGAAGAGATGAAAAATCAGGTGAGTCAGCCTTTTCGAGCTCCTTTTATAGGTGGGGCCACACCCGTTTCGGCGGGAAGTGGAAAGAAGGGTGCGAAGCGCCCTTATTGGTCTGATGTTGCATCAGCCTGCGCTCGATAGGCTGTGCAGTTGCCGCAGAACAAGCCAAGGAGCGAACGAGCCGTCTCGCCTATGGCTGTGTACTGCTGCAAATGCGCTTTACAAAAATACAAAATTAAGGATAATTTTTTGCTTCAGTATTTCGTGAAAAGAGACTTTTCCCGTAGTGTCTTAGCTAAGACACAGTACGAGAGAGCTCTCGTAAGAGAACATAGTCAAACCCCTCAGGGCATGTTTGCAGATCATGAAGGGAGAAAGATTACTCAAAGATGTGTCATCTGGCTCTCATTTCAATGTTGTAATCTGAGCCAAAGGCATGGAATTTGGACAGTTTGGAAAAGGATATTCTTCATAGTTGCTATTCGACGATGTTTCATGAAATCTGGATCATTGGCTGGCTGCTGGATATCCAGATCTGGAATAACTGGCAGAAAAAAAAAAACTTTGACCACTTATAGCTAAATTTACAACAACATTTTCACTATGCACCATCAAGAACAGAGCCTTCTGATGAAGCTGTTTGTACCTGTTGGAAATATGTATTTCACAAAGTACAAACAAGGATAGAAATATACCTCGGTTGTTTTTAGAAACGGGTTTCGAGCCATGGTTTGGTTGAAAAGACAAGCGCTAAACATTCTGAAGCCAAGTGGTATAACAGAGTGCCAAAACAGCATTTGGTGATCAGACCATCATTCAGCTAGCTCCCATTTTCGTTCACAGCACATTTACTCTAGAAAATAATGTTTTAAAATTGATGCTACCGTGAAAGAGAAACAGAGAGGAGTAGCATAGGGGTTATAGCTCTAGGGATTCAATTAGAAGGTTGCTGGTTTGGTCACCACAAAGACCAAGCCATGAGCAATCACTGTTGTGGCCTTGAGCAAGGCATTTAAACTCAGGCTGATTCAGAGAGACTGACCTTTTAGTAATTGTACTGTAAAGTCTGTTGGATAAGAATGCCATTTAAATCAATGGATCTCAACTGATTTCACTTCAGGACAACGTTTTATATTGGACATCAAGAGGACAATTAGAGAAAAAAGTCATACAAAAGTTTAAAAAATTACAGAAATGTTGTAACTGAAACTAACTTCTTGGCATAGGTTTCTTCATGGTTTTTGAGGATGAGGGTATGCCATATGACATGCCCATGCTGGCATCTGACTAATCTGACAAATTAATTTGGATACGGAAACTGAAATACTTATGTTTGATTTGACATCTATTAAGAAAATAATTATCAGATGTCATAATGCTGTTAAAGTGTTGTTGCTAGAACTATAATTAATGTAATATTGATCATCTTAATTAGACTCCTTAGTGTAGAACCAGCCTGCATTTATCCTCAGGTTTCAAGGTAAAACCCCATAATAGTGTGAGTCTGAGCTTGACTGACAGCTGAATCCCCAGAATCCGACACAGTGCAGCAAGCATGGAAAATGTACAGCTTCTTAAATCCTCCTGGAGAAGAAAGGAACAAGGCAGGGACGGCAGGGGATAAGGGGCATCCCCAACCTAAGAAATGTTTTATGTGATTCAAATACACTGTCTGTCGTTGAGTCTTAATTAGCCAGAGCTGGAATGCAGCTTGTAATTGCTGAGTAAAGTGAGGCCTAGCCACTTGTCAATTATCCACATGGAACCGAAGAACACAACACTGCCTATTTAATTAGATACTGAAAAAGAGAGAGAGTGAATAAGTTAAGAAGCAAGTGGGAGAGAGAAAGAGAAAAGAAGATGGCAAATCATGGCCACTGAAGAGAAATTATTTTAATAAGAAGACTTTCATGCAATCCTCTATTGGCCTCATTTGCAGTAATGTTTTAACTTATCAGCGGAGATTAAGTTAGGCTATTTGAGTGAGTACGTACATCTCAAGACTTCATGTTTCTAGATCGCCTTTCCTTTGAAAGATAGTTTGTTGTGAACCAAATGTTTAGAATCAACTGTTTTAATTGCACCCTGAAAAATCATTCAATTTGACTGCAATGCCGCATGCATTATATACATTCAATTGGTTGACCTTTTTTTATCCTGCTTTAGCTCACAAATAACCCAACAGACCATGTACTGGTAAGCTATAATGGAAAGTCACTGTTTATTTAGCTATTCACAGCAGATTTAATTCAATATATCTAATCAAATTGCAGTGAAGGAGCAGAAGGAAATCAATCTTATTTGCTGTCTTTGTTACTGTGTAGGGGCAAAATGCACACAAACATGCACACACACAAACCACCTGCAACCCTAAAAGCTCAGCATCTAGTGCTGATTAGGAGTGCTGAAGCCTTGAAAATAAATCAAACCAAACAGAGCCAAAGGCAGCAAAAACTGCTTGAACAGCCAACAAAACAACATCTGTGGGCATTCTCAAGGCATGCCAGCTGGACAAGCAGGGAAAGATTGTTAATATTCCACATACCTGTTATTCATGATCCTCAACATAACCCTGAGATTTCAGGTCTGAGAATGCACAGATTCTATATTTTCACAACAAAACTGATGACAACTTAAGGAATTTAAGACATAAGCAACAGTTTTTTTTTTCATTAACAGGCATTTTGACCAAGATATTCTTTTGATCGTTACAGGCACAGCTGCGCTGCGAGATGCTGGAAACTTTCACAAACCATGTTCGCAAATATATGAGCATTTGAAAGGCGATAGCAGAGCTCCATATATAACAAGCTGGGGGAAAAAGATATTGTGGCCACTAATTAAAAATTAAATCCCACGGCTTGTTAATTTATTTCATTAACATTTTATTACAAGTTATCTACAATTTAACTAAAATGAGAATGCATTTATAAAATGTGGCAATGATTAAGGGAATAAATAAGGGAACTAATACTTAATTTGTGGCCACAATATCTATTTTTCTGCTGGTCGTGCTGGGCTTCACAGTATACAGTAGTATGCAGGAATCAAATTATTAAGTCTGTACAATATTTTTGACATATCTTTTTACAATTAGTTCCAGTACTCAAATTTGATTGGTTGAACAGTGCCAACAAAACTAGGCCTTTTCGAGGTTTTTGTTTGCACATTCCACACAGACTGTCAAGCTACAACTTACAGCAGTAGGTGGCAACAAGTCATTTGCTGTTCCGAAATACCTACTTCCATACTATACAGAAGGGAAAAAAAACAGTACACCAAAAGAATGGTAAGTCTGAATTCATACTATTTGAAAAAATAAAAGTACGCTAAATGTTCCTGGATGGCCTACTACTTCTGCAGAGAATCCTGGGTGCATTCAATATACTCTTTATGTTGATTTTCATGTCTTTCTTTCTTCAGTCGCAATGAAATAACATTTTCTGAGGAAAATATTCAAGAATGTTTCGGACTTCAATGGAGGCCCAATGGGTTTAAGGTCCAAACTGCAGCTTGAAAGTGCTGTACACGATCCCAGCTGAGCAATATAGCAAAAAATTGCTAAATGATTGGTCATTTTCAAAATAAATAAATAAATAAACAAATAATTTATAAACCTTTTAAACACAAATTCTCTTGCATTAGCTCTGTGATGTGCATGCGCGATTACGTTGTTTTACCTTTGTTTGTGTGTTTGTGTATATGTACTGTATATGTGTATGTATATGTCTGCACAGCAGATGATTCTACTTTGACTTCATTTGTAACTATTTTTGAACAGTAACTACTTCATCTGAAATGTAAAATGTTTATTGAGTTGTAATATAAAATCAATATCACACTCACAATAATTTATGTTTATGTCAGAAGTGTGCTCTGATTTCCTCTCTAATGTTCACGATCATCTCCCACACTTTTCTTCCCCAGTAGCTCAACTCTGTTCTGTTCTGGTCCTCTGTTCTTTTCTGCTCCCATCTAATGGGAATACACAGATAGTGAGTGGGCTGTCTGACAGGAAGCAAAAGCTTGCTGCAATTCCCCTCCATCATTAAAGGTTCTAGATCTACACAAATGGCTCTGCAAAGCTTCAATACATCTGGAGGAGGCAGAGAACATACAACATCTGTCTTACTGATTTCTGATTACTGATTACTTACGCACGAAACTAACGCGTTAAGTTACACATTTCAGGAAAAAAGTAATTAGAGTACTCTAACGCGTTACTTTGTAACGCGTTACCCACAACACTGCTTATAACAGAGGGGAGTCAAGTTGAATGCTATGGAAGGCATTTTCTGCCAAATTTAAAAAAATAAATGAAATGATTAAAATTAAAATTAAAACCAGATTGACGATTTCATTACAGAAAACTGTACGCAAAATATGTGACAAAATTGAGAATGAAATTAAATGATTTCATTTTCACGGTGACATACCTGTCAAATTGAAAAATAAAATGCAATTGGTGATTTCACATTTCATTTTCAATACAGTCTCGAGGCAAGACTGCCAATATTAAAATGAAAAGCCAAACGTGAAAAAGAAACTACACATACAGTTTTTACAAAGCTCTTTATCTACGCCCATGCAATAATAGTGACACAATTCAAATTTAAATGTAAATTTTACTTGTCATTTTAATTCCTCTTTTATTTCACTGTTTTCATTTTCGTTTTCATTTTCAAAGACAACCTGCATGCAAATAATTATATGTTAATGAGTGGGTGTGGCTCAATTACGTTGTTACGTGGAGGAGCTATAATGGTGGTTATGGCCAGTATAGCAGCAGAATTAAACCAGCTAGCAAACATTTCAGATGATAATGACTTCATTTTGCTACGAGTTGAATCTATCTTGGATACACTTGGACATTTTGCAGCCGTCACAAACTCAGCAGACAGCAGATTTTCCGGGGAGTCTTGTGGAGGCTCAGGCCGAGGAACTGCAGTGGGTCAGGCTGGTTGTTTCTTCCACGTTCTAATGCTGCAGCAGCTTCCCGCAAAAGCTCACTAACAGATTGGCCATGTCTCGATTACAATATATTCACATTTTAATGTAGTTTCACACATTGTTTCAACCACCATTCAACTCATGCACACGAGACTTCGACGACTGTCTCTAGCGCCGTTACTTGAATAAGACACACCCACTCATTAACATATAATTTGCATGCAGGTTGTCTTTGAAAATGAAAACGAAAATGAAAACAGTGAAATAAAAGAGGAATTAAAATGACAAGTAAAATTTACATTTAAATTTGAATTGTGTCACTATTATTGCATGGCCGTAGATAAAGAGCTTTGTAAAAACTGTATGTGTAGTTTCTTTTTCACGTTTGGCTTTTCATTTTAATATTGGCAGTCTTGCCTCGAGACTGTATTGAAAATGAAATGTGAAATCACCAATTGCATTTTATTTTTCAATTTGACAGGTATGTCACCGTGAAAATGAAATCATTTAATTTCATTCTCAATTTTGTCACATATTTTGCATACAGTTTTCTGTAATGAAATAGTTAATCTGGTTTTAATTTTAATTTTAATCATTTCATTTATTTATTTAAATTTGGCAGAAAATGCCTTCCATAGAATGCAGCTTCCAAAAGACAAAAAATAGCCGATTAAGATTTTATTAATTTTAATACAATCACACCGGTGCGAGTACATTCAGCAAGTCATATAATCAGCTGCTAAATTCAGATCTGTGATCGCTTGCTGGCGCTGAGCCAGAGATAGATGCGTTCTTACAGCGCTGCGCATTATAACAAATCACACATGATTCTTTTGAGCTTATTAAAGCATTGGCCAATCAGAGGTGTTCAGATGAGTCATCGCTAAAATTCCGGTTCTTCCTTCACTCGCTCACTGGCTGAATACCTCTTTCTGGCGAATTCTCTCGTCAGAAACAACAAAGTGCAGATGTGTGTACGAATCTATAATTAAGAAATTGATTTCACTGTGTTAACAGGTTCAGTGATTTTAATGGGAGTTTCTGAGAGTGATTGAAATCTAGACTGTCAGTGAAAATGATCTTTGATAATGTAAATGTTATTTGCTCTCTTTCTGAACAATGAAAGATTAGTAGCAATATTTATATCACATTAACTTTCAATGTTAAATTCACATTTAAAGGCGCAATATGTAATTTTTCTTCTTTAAAAATAGCAGATATCACTATATCTATGTTATATATATTTTTTATTTGTGTACTTGTGTACATTATCCCGACAGTTTCCACGAACTTTCAAATCCGCAGAAAATTATAGATTAATTAGAAGACACGGCACGTTTCTTTATTTCCGTTTTGTCGCCCGTCTATGGCGTCATATAAACTTTGACCCCTCTAGTTTATCTAACTTCCTGCGGAACCGCCAAATACAAAGGTGAACAGAAGAAAAGACGAGACGAAGAAGAAAAAGTAGTAGCTAGCCTTGATCGAGACTATTATATTTTATATTTATATTGTTTATATTCATATTTATACCTCAATTTATTTATTTATTTATTTATTTAGTTTGACAGGGACAATGTACAATAATAAAAACATTCCTGTAAATGTACCAGAATTAGCCAAGGGCTATTTTTCATCCGTAGTCCCTGGACAAGATGTTACAAGTCAACCTAAACAAAATATGATTAAGAATACATAATAGAAATTTTAATAATTACACAATACAATAAAAAAATCTATTTAAACAATTTAAGATCAATTAAAAACAATGCAACAAAATACAAACAATAAGAGGATGTAATAATATTTTAAACAATATTATATCTAATACGCAGATATAAGATTCTAGTGATGACAGATCTGAGTACTGATTAACCAATTCTTCAATTGAGCCCTAAATAAAGCATAAGTGTCTAGATCTCTTATAGTTGTTGGAATAGTGTTCCATTCTTGTGCAGCTTTAACAGACTTTTAATCAATAATTTAGTTATGGATCATGATTATGCTTTGCCAGCACGTTCTGTGAAACGCAAACGTACGGGTGAAATACATGACCTGAGAAGGTTTTGGGACAAGAGAAGAAACAAGACACGGGTAAATATTGGAGTTGCATTTCCAAGATAGAGAGAGCTTCGTGACAAGCTGAAACTACAGAGAGATGCTTGCATTCTAATAAACAGGTATGCATCCATTCAGCTTACTAACGTTATATCTATCCGTATATTTTGTGAAACGAGGATGTCTTGTGTAAAACGCAGACGGACTAGCTCTCATGTAGAGCATAATGTAAATCTACATGTGTTCTATATCTAGCTGGATAAAGTAGCTTCAAATGCAGTTCACTATCTTGTTCGATATCATAGTATAAACGTAATTATAATTATTAACAAAAGGCAACCGTGTTTTTTTAAACATATATTACTACTAGCTAGATGGAATATTGATTTGATAGGGGTCTGATAATTCATATATCTTTCCGTTCGAAAATACGTGATTGTCAAAACACTAAGGCTGGTGACACACTGGCTGCGTGCCAGAAGCGTGGCGCGCTGCTGCTGCTGTAGGTGACAAAGAGGGAGACCACTGACAGACCGGGTCTTGTCTTCATGACAACAATATCTATACTTCATGTTGAGCATAAATATAAAGCCTACTGATAAAGGACACCGTCAACAGTATTGACGGCAAAATCGACTATGTTTGACAGGTGCAATATTTGAAAATCGATAATTATTTATTTATTTTTTAAATTACATTTATATCTGAATTTATGTCAACCTATAGACTTTCAAACATCAAAATGTCATGAATTAATATGTATTTGTGTACAATATTACATATAAACATATTTTCCTATTATATTTTGCCTGGAAATGCTTCCAACACGCGCGCGTGTGGCGTGAAAAATAGGCGTCGGTTCTATTTCTAGCATGCACGCGTTTTCCCCTGAGACACGCGTCTCACGCAGGCAGTTTGCAAGCTCTAACCTATTAACATGGGAGTCAAATTAAAAACTGACACGCCACGCAGCTGAGACGCTTGCACCACGCATTCAATGTGTCGCCGGCCTCAGTTAAAATGAGTGAGGAATGTGGGGAGCGACAGAGCGCATGTTCCAATTAACAACAACTCCCATGAGCCTACGCTCTTTCCCGACGTCATCAAAGTACATCTTATGTTATTATTTTGATTGAGTGACCTCTGGTGGCCAAAAATCCCATACTGTACGTTTAATATAAAGTCAGTCGTATTAAAAATATGTTATGGCATGACACCTATATCTGTTACTTAAGTAAACAGACAGGGTTTTATAATAAATTACATAAATTGGAGTAAAGTCTGATGAAATATATACATTTATACACACACACACATATATTACATACATTTTATCTATATAATTTATCTATCTAAATAAAAATAGGCTCAGTATATATGACCCAAAGTAACTAGTAACTAACTACTTGAGTAGATTTTTTATCCGATACTCTTTTACTCTTACTCAAGTAACTATTCAAGACTAGTACTTTTACTTTTACTTGAGTAAATATTTCTAGAAGTACTTTTACTTTTACTTGAGTACAGTTTTTGGGTACTCTACCCAACTCTGGAAACAACATATGCATTCCAATGCCATTTTTTCCCATTATATTATATTATATTATATTATATTATATTATATTATATTATATTATATTATATTATATTATATTATATTATATTATATTATATTATATTATATTATATTATATTATATTATATTATATTATATTATAGACAGATTCTTACTATTAACTAGTTGCTTATTAACATGCATATTAGTGGCATAATGGCTGATTACTAATACTTATAAAGCACATATTAATGCTTTATTCTGCATGACCAAATTTTAGATGCCTCAATCCTACCCATACCAATTTAACAACTACCTCATTAACTATTAATAAGCAGCAAATTATAAGTTTACTGAGGCAAGTCATAGTTAATATTTAGTTAATAGTGAGAATTGGTCCCCAAACTAGTGTGTGACTACTTGTATTATATTATATTATATTATATTATATTATATTATATTATATTATATTATATTATATTATATTATATTATATTATATTATATTATATTATATTATATTATATTATATTATATTATATTATAGTTTTTATTGATTATTATTATAAAATAAGACATGATGTAATCATTTATATTATATATTTATGTACAATATATTATTACTTGTACCAATTAACATGTTAACCTGACTATTTTAATAACGAATGCATTTTGACAAAGATGCACACATTTAAATTATTACTTCCCGTTTCAAAAGATAGAAATAATGGCCTTAGTTTACCTTTCAACCATAACATTATTTGGTTGGGCAAATGAGTGAAAACAACTAACCAGAAGAGAATGTGCGAGAGGAGAGAAAGAGAGCTTTCATTATGGATTTGAAGAAAATGTCAATAAATTATTCAGTCATACCCTGTTTGCAACGCTACAAGCAGACGAGTCCGAGATTCTCATTAGTACTGGATTACAGAGTGAGAAGCAATACACTAAGCTGAGAGGAAGAAACAGAGACAGTAAATGTCTAACCATTCAGAAACGCAATGCATTTCAAAGGTGTTTTCTCAGAGGTGCAGACAGAAAACACTGAAGTGAAGGGGGAAGGGATGGACGGATACAGGCAGGGAGATGACAGAGAGCGGCTGGCGACAGAGAGGAGGGGGGTTATTGAGCTCCAGCAAGTGACAGCCAGCTCTGTCTGTATGGATCATTCACATCCCACGGGATCCACAACAGCAGACACATACATATGACCAGATTCCTACAGAGATAAAACCGATGCCCCATACTGATAATCATCTACAAATGCCAAACATGTTCTAAGCTGTAAGAGTACAACACATGGTGAGAGCCAGACTAATCCACATTTTATACAAATATTAATCACCCAGTGGCTCACCTGTTTTTGCAATCACTTTCAAAATGCACGCACACACAAATCAAAACAAATGCACAATAGTCTCATTAGATCCTGCCTTCCTTCCTTCTTCCAGGAGGCTCCAGAAAAACAGCCCTACTTCAGTGCATCAGGAAGCTCTCCACACTATGTACTCAAAGAATTACATTAAGCAAGGTCTTATGCACACATTCACACACACAGACAAATAATGGAGAGGAGATGAGCTGGCTATATGCCTGAGAGGAAAAACGAGCTCGGCAGTTATTCCTGCACTGCAGTAATAGCAGCAACAGAGCCATTTAAAAACCCAGCGACACAGTCCAAGCATACATGTATTGCACAGATTCATACATGCACGAGAAAAGACATAGAGCGCTATGACAGGCTGAGATTCTCACCTGCACTAACGTGCTACATGCCTCCTAGAGCGTATGAGAGTGTGTGCATCATCGTGAGAGATGGGAAACGATAGAGGGACAGAAAAAAGGAAAAAAAGACAGATAGGGAGAGGGAGAGGGAGAAACAGAGACAACCCCAGAGTGACAGACGGGGGGAAGGAATTCCTCTTACCTAGCATGTGCTGTGAATGCTGCTCCCTCCCGTCTACCAAAAACATGCAACCCTCCCTTCCTTTCTTTGAACTTCAACCTGATAATGCAAGAGGGGGGAAAGGGGGAAGACAGATTTCATTGCATTGTGAAAAAGGGATAGAGAAAAAAATAAAATAAAAAATATTTATTTGACAATTTTCTTTTAAAGGTTTTTAAAGTATCTTATGTTCACAAATGCTGCATTTATTTGATAAAAATATTTGTGAAATAATTTTGAAATATTTTAACATTTGAAATAACTGTTTTCTATTCTAATATATTTTAAAGTCTAAATTATTCCTGAATTTTCAGCAGCCATTATTCCAGTCTTCAGTGTCATGTGATCATTCAGAAATCATTCTATTATGCTGATTTATTTCTCAATTAACATTTATTATTATTATCAATGTTGAAAACATGTGTGCTGCTTTATATTTTTGTGGAAACCATGATATATATTTTTGCATTTATTTAAAAAAAGAAAAGGCTTACTGACCCCAAACTTCATTTTCATTTAAAATAAAAAGCTTTGACTTCGAGTAAAGCAGAAATAAGAAAGGCAACAATTGTTTTCAATAACCATATCTTGAATTAAATGTGGCGTTTTTTGAAATTTTTTCTTGTTTTAAGCACAAGACTAGTTCACCCAAAAATTTAAATTCTGTCATTAATTACTCATCATTGCTGTCTATGGGGGGTCAGATAGCTCTCAGATTCCATCAAAAATATCTTAATCTGGGTTCCGAAGATTACGAATGTTACGAATGTCTTGCAGGTTTGAAACAACATAAGGGTGAGTAATTAATGACAGGATTAATTTTGGGGTGAACATACCCTTTAATGTATGCTTAAGTTTTTAATTTGCTGAAAGGATATTAAAAATAAACTTAATTTAAGACATATCATCCGTTTACTAAAATGGTGAATTAAACATATCTTGTTAAAGATGTTCAGATATAATACTGGAAAACAAAACAATGGAAAGCAATACGTATACTGATAAAGAAAATGAGTTTTACAGTGCATAGATACTGGAAAGACAGTTTATTTGGCTTTTGTGAGATATTGGTCCTAGAGGAAAAGAAAAATGTGTCAGAAAAAGCAGCAAAGATGTGTGAGAAAGTGAGAAAACAGTCCTCATACTCTTTTGAATGTTCCGTCCACTTCTGCAGTAACTCCCTGTGACCCTCCTTTTGACACAGACCATCTGAGAATTGAACTGACGATGACCGGAGCCTCCAATGAAATTACCCGTGTTGAAGAGGTCTCTTACTTTCTCACCCTCTTCCTCTTGTGTAATTTCCCCCCCTTTTTTTATTGCTGAAGTTAACGTTCCTTCCTCTCTCCCTGTGGCCCCAGGAATATATCAGAATTGTGGGGGAATTGTGGGGGGAGCAGTGTAATCATTAGAACTGGGTGGAGGTTAACTATTAACAATGCTACACCAGATCTCCACCACAACTTATCTTCTCACAACACTTGTGCCTCAGCCAGTGCTGCTGCTCAACTGTTGAGGTACCTGTACTACATGCTACATTAGCATTCAGGGCTCAACAAAAATCATTGTGGGCTTAAAGAAAATTCTAGCATCATTTACTCACCCTCATTCAATCATTCCAATGATGAATGAAAAATAAAAAGCACAATAAAAACACATAAGATTGGTTTCTATGACTTGTGTTATATTTCAGTTCTTTTGAAGCCATATGATAGTTTTGTATGGGAGCAGACTGAAATTTAAGTTGTTGTTCACTGCAAAATTATGACATCTGACCTAGTTCTCTTTAGCATGTCCATGAGAGTTCTGAGATGAGTGGCAATGTCAAGTACTTGAATAAAACATTTATTTGAGTCAGATGTTTTGGTTCTCAAAAATGGTGGTTAAATCATTTACAAATGCAAATGATTTGGTTCTTGGCCTCATCTAGCAGACACAACGATCCAGTTGCAACACTTAAAAGCTCACAGGAAGAAAATATTTTTTAAACAATTAAAGAAGTAATTCACCCCCAAAATGAAAATGTTGTCATCAAATACTCACCCTCATCATTTTTGTCCAGACACTTAAAGAGGTCAAATTTTTCCTTTCTCTTCAGAGCGTTACAAGCTCTTGGTGCATAAAGAAGATTGCAAAGACTAAAGTCTCAAATCCAAAGAGATATTCTTTATAAAAGTTAAGAGTCAACCACTCCTACCTAAAATGGCACGTTCTAATGCCCCCACATTTCTATGTCATGATGCGGTAAGATTTGCATAACGGCGCCTAAATGTTCATGCAAAGAAAGACGGCGTAACTTTTATTCCCGCTGTTGCCGCCATCACCATGTTGTGGAGATGCTGTGTGTTTCGTTGTGAAAACGAAGCTACTTTGTTTGGCCTTCCAAAAAAGGACACAACTAGAAATCAGTGATTAAGTTGTATTTACAACTCTGCTCCAGAACAGTTCAACCCAAATATTCAGATGTGTGCAGCGCATTTTACGGAGGGTGAGGACTGTTTCCTGTGAAAGTAGGCTACAATGCCGATTTCTTTCTTTCTTTCTTTCTTTCTTTCTTTCTTTCTTTCTTTCTTTCAGACTGTTCTTTCCAGAACAGTCTGGCGCTTCTGACTCACAGCTTATTAGTACGTTTTCATATTTAAAGAATTTGCCACTGATGATTCAAATGTGTTTTGAGCAGTGTAGAGTGGAGCTTGTAGTTTGTTGTTTCTCTGATCGGAAATGCAGACATGGTTTTATATTTGCACAGTGCGATATGCAATGCAACACGTAAAAAGAGTCATTATAATCAGTTATTATGTCACCGCTGGATGCAACAAATGCATAATCACAGATTATGACCATATTTCACCTGGTCCAAAGTGAGTCATCGGCCAGTTCCTACTTCAATCGACAGTGGTCTTGCAGACACTAATAAAAGCGAGCATTCAAACATGCATACAAAATACTCACCCATGTATTCTCACTCTCTCTGACGCATCTTTGAGACAGACAAACTCACGTTCACTCTTCCACACACACACAAAATTGATTTTTAGATCTTTTAGGAGAGGCCATGTCTGGCATTTATTCTGTATTGTGAGTTCCAGCTGATCTTTTAAGCAGTTTAATAAAAGTCTGAATCTTTGCTCCTGCTGTTCTTTTGACTGTCTCTTGGCTGAATTAGAGGAAAACATATTTAAACACACTCCGATCCCCTACATTTTACACACGAGCTGGCTCTCAGGCAAATGCACACAAACATGCACACGCTCATTAGCGTGGTTGTTGGCTGTGGGTCTACAGGAAAAGAGAGCGAGAGTGAGCATATAAGCAATCTATATCAGTACTGTTCATAAAATAGGTCACATAAATACACCACGCCAAAACAACCATCTTTATCAGCCATAAGAGCCGATGACTTTACACAGCGCAGAGCTGTGTACACACACTTGAGAAACTTATGGCCCTATTTATTATTTCAAGGTCCTGTAAACCTGCAGGATATCATATCAGCCCTAACATATGTCAGACTCACATATTTGCACATTTTACAGCATATTTTTCTATGTATAGTGTTAACAGTCTCAGACAGCATGCCCACGGACTGCCCAGAGCCTGTTTATTCACTGAATTATGGCTGTGAAATACTCTGGGCTTACTACTTTAGTCAGGCAGAAATTATGAGCACAATCTCTGCTGGCTTTTTTTTGTGTGTTTAATTATTTTCATGTATTTATTTATTTATTTCATCATGTTCTGCTATTCTTAGTCAGTAAGAAATTGAAAGAAATGGCAAGCAGACATTTTTTTTGCCAAATTTGAAGAATGTTTCAATAACAAAAGTCAAATGGGGTCCAATACAACATTGAACCCTATACTGACTTTTATTGTATGTACTGAAAAACATTGAGAAAATGTAATTCTATCTTCTTTTGTGTTCTGCAGAACAAAAAAGGCTTTGGATGATGGTCAGTAAATGATGACAAAACTGTCATTTTTAAGTGAACCAAGCCATTAATACTGCATAATTGCTGTTATCGTAGTATATTTAGTTCCTTTATATATTGTATGAAAATAAAAATAGTGATCTAACAATATCCAGTATAAAGTGGTGAAATCAGAGACATACTGTAAGAGCCAAAATGGAGGCAAAACCTTCACCTCTTGTGCAAATAATATGAATAAAATGCAACAGTAAGCAACAACGGATAGTGATCTAAGCCAAGACAAACATCTTTTCTCTAGGAGAAACGCCAGCCTCCTGCAAAGAAAATTGATGCAGGCTGCACATGTTCCCTGTAAAAACATGAGTTCAGTAAACACTATGTAAATTGTTCTAATACTTTCAGCAGCCCTGAAGCTTTTCAGTACCATATACAGCATAGAAAAAGACTTCTGGTCTAATAAGATTTCATCAGACTAGAATGCTTCTTATTTTCCCAGTATTTATTATTACTATTAATAACCAGATTTTCAGGCAGATGTTTTCAAATTACAGAGTAAATTTAGAGGTACACGTTTGTTGCAGTTCACATTTTCTGTTCGGATTTTGAATTTACAGAAATTTTAATTGTTTTAAAACTCAGTAAATCTCTTATTAGTGGCTGAAAATATTATGAAATTAGCATTTTGTTCTTTAGAATTGAACATGCAAGGGGTGGGGGTTTTTCTGGCTCAGCCCCAGTTCTAAAATGCAAGATGTACTATAAGACTGAGGGTGGGCCGGACGGTGGGTGGGGTGTCATTTCCAGTGGGTGGGGTGCCAACCTCACGATTATTTTAGCTGATAATTTCCATTTAGACATTTATGAGGAAATTGTAATCTACCTTTTATAAACACATAATTACAATGTTTCAGATAAATCAAGTAACCAAAATGATTAAACTGCTCAACTTTCTGTAGAAACTTAAAAATGTGTTAACTACAGTGACAACACACTGAGCCGTGAAAGCCCTCCGTTGGCTTTAACCACAATCCTGTATCAAATTATACTGTCTCCTTAAGGCTTCACTGCACATTGGCATCTGTGTCATGTGGCTCTCTCAAGGCATGAGAGGAACTGATGTTAATGCTCACGCAATGTGAAGTGAGTTATGTGAGCATCGCTGTAGATTAAATTACAAATTATATGGCATTACTCATCATCTGCATTAAACCTCAAAATCCCCCTTGGGTGGAGTGAGGGTGACCAAACTATTAAACAGATCAAATGCTTCCACATCAAAAAAAGCATCAAATGTGTTCTATTTACTGAGGCTCTGGGATATTGCAGGATTGGAAGTAAATACAATTACCTTTTACAAAAGAGTAGTTAATAGTTAATGTCAACAACCAAATATATATATATATATATATATATATATATATATATATATATATATATATATATATATATATATATATATATATATATATATATATATATATATATATATATATATATATATATATATATATATATATATATATGCTACAGTGTTTCTATGTTTTAAAATCTTTCATATATCAAAGTCATAAAGGGGACAAACTGCCTACAAGCCATTAAATTATGGACATAGTTGCAAGTATGTTCTAGTACACCCCCCCAAAAAATTCAAGAAATTATAGAAGAGCATAACAGGATACATCATTTACAAAAATAATTTATACATCATTTTGAAAAGTGTTTCATTTTAGTTGGATGTCTTTCTAACGTGTTTTAAATGTTAGTACTTACTACTCAGATGTTTCGGAGAACATTCAATAGTGATGTCTCCATAATGTTTGCAAAATAATCAAATGACAAAATCACACATATTTCGCATGATAAAATGTGAAACACATGATAAATGAAAACAATACTTGTTCTTAAATCAGTTCAAAATATCAAACATGTTTGATATCCTCCGATTGAATGGAATCACAGTCTGATGCAAAAAACATTTGAGTCTGACCATCTACGCAATTTTCTAGGAAATCTGTTGACTCAAATCTGCAGACTGGCTCTGATGTTCGGCAACTGTGTGGAATCATTCAAACTGTGAATCGCGGGAAAAGTCATGTACTGTATTTCAGCCTTAAAAACATATTTTGGTTTGCTGGGATGCCCCTTAAATGAGAGCTATAACAATCTCAAGATTGTCAAGGGAGGAAAAAAAAGGAACTCTAGCACACGACTAACACAGACTAACAGAAAAAAAGAGAATAAAAGGCAGAAAGATATGAACTAGAAAAACCATGAACAACTCACACAATAATCAAGCTATTGAGAAAAGAGAAGGACAGACATTGCTTCTAGTGAAATGGATTTAGATGGAGAGAGAAAGTCAGCTAAAAGTTGTTTACTTCTCAGGTATTATCACGGATGAAGAGGGGAGCAAGCAAAAAGGTAAAAATGTGCTTGTGGAATGGCAGGAGCTGAGGGAGATGTGGAGGGCAGAGTGTGTGATAAAGTGAGCTTTGAACATGTTTCCTGGGGAAGAGTGCAGTGTGAGAAAGACTGATAAGAACCTCAAGCTGTTTGTGTTCAAACTGCCATATCTGGACCAGACCAGTATACAGACTAATGGAAACGTCTGAGAAAGAGAGAGAGACCACAACTATAAAAATGTGTGGCCCTGTTAAAAGTATCTTGCATAGATTTAGTCATAAGTAATTGGCACGGAAAAGAGGCAGTCAGTTACATAGAAATGTGGCTTGGTTACGATTTATGAAAAAACATGTTCCACTGCTCTGCATGATACCTCACTAAAGGCAAAAGAAGTAAAATGAATTATTTTACACAATACGAATACACTGACTTACGCAAACATGTTTGTCAATGCATTTGAAAGTCGAGACAGACCATGCTGTTAAAAATATTACATTAATAAAATAATTGGTCAACCCAACAGATAGAGCTCCCCAAATTCATGACACTGGATAAGCCAATGTTACTGTTATGGGCTGGTCGGGATGTTAAAAATTAGCAATGTTTTGATGGTGCCTCAGACTTTACTTTTCTCATTAATTTTGCATGGTCTTTGAAACTCATACTAAAATGTCCACGCTTGGGAAGACAAAAGAGCTGGGAATTAGAATCCAGTCTGGGGTCACCATGGGCTTAGGAGGCACATGAAGCGATGGGTATTGATTATGATGGGTAGGGGATGTAGGAGGGAGGGGCAAGCATCTACAACATACCCCTACCCATCCCCATTTATAATGATGATGCCATTATAGGTTATATTATAGGTGATGCCATTCTGTAGCATATCATTTTACCATTAGTCTATACAAACAGATGAGACCACAGTAAGAAAGCACTGAGGGATGAATGACTTAAATCAAACTGTGCCCACTGACAGCAGTGTTTATTTCCATACACTGCCTGGCTTGTTTTTGCACCTGACACACTATAGTAGTGTGACACACTAAATGCAAATCAAGTAAAAGCAAAATCAAGGCCACTGCATGCAATTTGCAGTCTGCTGTCAAGCTTACTTTACACAGAAAAAAAAATACAAAAAATAAAATAATGTATTTATATATATATATATATATATATATATATATATATATATATATATATATATATATATATATATATATATATATATATATATATATATATATATATATATATAACAGACTGATTATATAAACGCAGATATGAATAAATTTGACTAGGGATTCATAAAGTAGCATTTACTGCCGCTCTGTGAAATTTCACAGACAAAATCCAGTCAATCAATAAGAATCTGCACAGCTGAATGGTTCACATGAGTGACGCGACATGTGACCCATACTCGGAATTAGTGCTCTGCATTTAACCCATCCTAAGTTCACACATGCACAGCAGTGAATACACACACACCATGAACACACACGCGGAGCAGTGGGCAGCCATTTATGCTGCGGCACCCGGGGAGCAGTTGGGGGTTTGGTGCCTTGCTCAAGGGCACCTAAGTCGTGGTATTGAAGGTGAGAGAGTACATTCACTCCCCCCCTCCTACAATTCCTGCCGGTACGGGACTCGAACCCACAACCTTTGGATTACGAGTCCGACTCTCTAACCATTCATTTTCGCTCATGGTCCTACATGTCATTCACATTACTTCACATTCACAATTGTTTTGCCTAATGTGACCATCTTAAGATGCAGGTTTTTGCACAAATATTGTGCAGTTGTTTATACAATTCACTACTGTGTTTGACTGAAGAAGAGAGAAGGCAAAAGAGAAAGATAGAAAGAAAACAGACTCTCTCATAATCTCCTAAATGGACAGGCTCTGTTTTGTGTGTACAAGGCACATTCTGGAACTCTACAGATCTGCTGCTGGGGGCTGTTTGTGCTCTGCTGCTGAGGATGTGGCCAAATTGCTCCCACTATCAATAATCATGAGTTTCCCGGCCAGGCATGTGTGTGGGGCTCTCAGCACAAAGCCTGAGAATATGTTCAATGCATTAACCCTATTTTTACTCCATTCTTTCTGTTTTGTTTTTTGTTTTTTTTTACATGTATGGTTTATTGTTCTTTTGCTGATGATTATTATACTGTGCATTTTAATTAAAACCTAAATAAAACATAGCCTTTATAATAGAAACATCAAATTCCAATTAAAATGTTTTAGGCGAAAAGCAGTAAAATTGCAGTATTTGCAGTTATTCTTGGTATAGTTTTTTACTAATTTTTTTTTGTGATAAATTAGTAAATGTGCATGGCTTTTAGTTAATAGAGACTGAACACAAATGGGTTCCACTTTCTTTTGTGTGAATAAGATTTACATTAGAGATATCCATCTCAAAACAATATCTGCCAAATCACTGAATGAATTAATCTTGAACAGTAACAAAATATTATGTTTAGAGCTATTTAATGGATCCCACATGGGTAAACAGACATGTGTTTTTATTGCATTTATTTATTCAGACAAAAAAAGATATACAGGCTGATGGGTTGCAGATTGCTCAGAATAAACAGAAACCATCTATAGTCCTCTAATCATGTCTTAGAAAGACAGAAAAACAAATAGACAAAATGATGAGAGGTCGAGAAATCCTGGCAATGTATTCAAAAACAAATTTAAAAAACATATGACCAGATAAGAGTTTCTTGCCTTACAGAATGAATGGGCAGCAGCAGTCTATGCAGAATATACTTTACATGCATGCTATGTCTGTCCTCCATTGATTTTCATTCATGTCATGAAGGTGAGAACAGGGATAATTTGAAGTATTTTTTTATTTTATTTTATTTTTTATTTTATTTTTTCATAATTGAGACATATTAAGTCAGAATTAAAAGATTTAAACTCATAATTGTGAGACAAAAACTAAAAAGAAAAAAATTTATTGCAGGACATTAACTTGCTATTCTCTAGACCAGGGGTTGGCAACCTACG
Organism: Carassius carassius; assembly: GCF_963082965.1. Taxonomy (NCBI): domain Eukaryota; kingdom Metazoa; phylum Chordata; class Actinopteri; order Cypriniformes; family Cyprinidae; genus Carassius; species Carassius carassius. Next base: position 13,994,651 of record NC_081771.1, read on the forward strand.
GCACGCGTGCCAACAGTGGCACGCAGAGGGATAATCGCTGGCACGCAAGCAATAAGGAAAACTGTATAATGACGTACAGTTTGATGTAATAACTTCTCATAGTCACACAGCCTGTTAGGAGCTACAAATACTATTAAAGTGTGAGAATTAACTTGCATGGATGCACGTGCAAACACTGCACATACTAGGTGCTTCAGATCAAAGCCTCGGTTTAACAGCACTCGTCAATGTCAAAATCACTGAGATGGCCAATCAGATCAAAGTAGGCGGGGTTTACTGTTCACAGAAGCAGAGCGCGAAGCGTCAGTTTAACGTTAAAGAGAGTGAGGTAAGATGAAGCTGCAAATCAATTAACATTAGTCAACTTTTAATAATACGTTTTACCATAGAAATGTTAAATGACCTAAAGCTATATCCAGTGATGAAAAATTTTCTGAAATATGGCCATTTTGAGAGAAAGAAAGTGGGGGGGGGGGGGTAAATTGTCTCTCTCTGCAGACAATGAAGCGATTTTGCCCCTTTGTTGTTGAGAAATATAATGTAGCGATTCAGTATCGATTAATAAAAGTAGCGTGACAACACTCATAGGTTTATGAGCTTCTGAATGCTACTTTTTGCACAGCACGATCTCAGATCTCTGTGTGCGAGTGGTGTGTGTTGTGTGTGTGTCTGTGTGTGCACGTTCATCAATTAAAGCAGTGCATTAACGTTGATTAAACGTTAAAAAAACTTTTTTTATCGTATAATAAAAAATTGTGTATGTACCGTTTAAATACAGAATTATATCGGGGTGTGGGGGGGGGGGCTGTGCACACTTGGCACAGTGGTTAACCATAAAAATAAAAAATGGCACGTCATGCCGAAAAGGTTGCTGATCCCTGCTCTAGACCAAAAAAATGCGAGATGTAAACTCACGGTTCTGTTGTAAAATGTTGGTTCTTTCTTTCTTTCTTTACAAGTAGAATACATGGAGCTATGCACACACACACACACACACACACACACACACACACACATATATATATATATATATATATATATATATATATATATATATATAACAATAATTCTTATGTTAATGTATTTATTTATAAATATAGAATAAGCTGGATAATGAATAATCGGTGGTCATTATTGTAAAGTAAACATTACAATGCAATCCTGACTGTCTGACTGTATCCAGTTTTATTTCTCATATGAAAATATGGCAGGCAGATTTGTATTAGTCTACGAGACACTATGGAGAGATGCTTTGGGCCGCACACACAGGGGTGAGGGTGGGATAATGAACGTGTGTGAGAAATGGGATTGTCACTCTGCTGAGATAAAGATGCTCTCAAGAAATGTGACCTGATGTCAACAGATGAAAAGAGGTGTATGTGTGTGAGGGCAAACTCATATGTTGTTTGGCCCATTTTTCCATCCCTCTGCATGATTTACTTTTTGACAGAATACTGCTGTTTTCCAGTCCATTCCACAATAACTTACTGTCACTCTTCCCCTCATTCCCAAGATATGTTTCCCTGTGCTCTATCTGCTCCTCTCAAACCCTTACAGTCTCTCCATTACATTCAAAGTGGGAATACTAACTGAAATAACAGTTAAAGGGACAGTTCACTCAAGAATGAAAATTCTGTCATCTTTTACTCACATGCATAGTTAAAGGGATAGTTCACCCCAAAAAAGGATATTATGAGAAATGCCTCAGTGTTCATTTTGTGTTAGTTAGTTAGTTAGTTAGTTAGTTAGTTAGTTAGTTAGTTAGTTAGTTAGTAAGTTAGTTAGTTAGTTGATGCACATTCTTTTAAACATTGATAGCTAGAGACAGACTGCTGCTTATGGGATTTGGTGAAAGAAATGTGAGTAGAGAATGGCCCCTGAACTGTTGTCATTGCATCATCCTACCTTTCACCAATAGAAACATGAACTTATACATACACACTCACAGAGAGAGAGAGAGAGAGAGAGAGACAAACAAGCAGCTGCAAACAAGCAAGAATGCTCATATAGAAATGCGATGACAGACAAGTGAAGCCCAGGTCCGCTAGGTCTCATAAGATGTACCAACATGTATCTCTAAGCCCTGGGCACTAAGAAAAGTGCCAATACAAAAAGTACAACACAAATATACAAACATACAGACTTTTGCAAAAATGCTGACAGATAAGGTTGCACACACTCATAAAAAAATTAATATTTGTCAGAAATGTCATATTGTATTTTTGAAATGCTTCATTCAGCACTTTGATGGCAGTTTTGAAAAATACAGCAGTCCAAAAGTATGCCTACAGGAGGCAAAACATTGATTCGGTTAAGAGCTTTCCGTATATGCTCTGCTCCGTATAGGCAGTTTCATCGATTATGAACTTTTTATATGACTTACTACTTGCTACTTTTCAGACTTGCAAATTTGCTGTCAACAGAATCAATCTCAAAACGCTGCATGCTCTCTTGTGAGCCTCTCGCAATTATGAGAGAGAAAGAGTGAAAGAGAAAGTGAATTGATTTTCCCCTCTTTGCAAGTGGGAGTCATTTATCTCTTTTTGGTAGCTCTTGGATGTCAGTGGACATTTGCACTGCTAGTGGTGCAGTACATAAAGGATTGAAGTGTCTGATAAAAGCTTACACATGAATTTTTACCAATAGCTATTAAAACTATATGTACCAGATATAGGATGTTGTAACACAACTAATAAAATTCCTAACAAAACATGCATTAGATGTGAATGTTTTAATGCTTAAAATGGAAGATTGTGTCGCTCAGATTAGATACAGTAGTGGGGGTGGTTACACAGCTTTTTACCTTCTAGCATTGTGGGAGAACCGTGTTACATTTCAGTGGGCAGTACACAATACCTCTCGGGGGACCTAAAATGTTTTAATGGCTAGAGATCCAGCTTAATGTTTTCTTCTTTTGCAGAGAGATTTTTCTAATAAACCAGAAAAGCTTTTCTTGCCTACAGATGTTGGTTAAAGTTTTCAAGTTAATTAACGCATATAGCTTTTTTAGCAAAAATATTGCTCACGTTCTTGTGAAAGTGAACATGGCTTTTTATATATTAATATGCTTCTAGACACGTTTTAATGTTACTTCTTGAAAAATGAGGCCTGGCATTTCTACACATTTCTACAAAGCTGGAACCGTAACTTTCCCTCTTTGACCCACAGCTCACAGGCTTTGGCTTCCTCCTCTTCCAGCAGACAAGCAGCAATGTGTTGTTCTTTGATCTGCCTACTACATCTCTTTCATTTTTTCTTTCCCTCTTTTTTTCCCCGTCTTGGCTATCCTCATTTTTCCAAAGGCTAGAAGCTTCCAGAAGGGAATCTCTCAGATCAGAGGCATGAGAATATTTAAGAAGTAACAGCTTAGAAAAACAGATCAAGTTTTTAAAGGAATCTTCTCCCACACCTGGCACCATTTCACTTAAAACTTGAACTTGAAGTGCTCTCTGTTATCAGTAAATGGCATGTGCGGTATATCTGGAAATGTGATAACATACTTGCTGGATAATTCCCACATTGGACATGTCTGAGGAAAATACTTGATCCGTCCTCTCATAACTCCTGATGATAGATAAAAAAGAAAGCAGGAGGAAGAAGAAGAAGAAAAAGAAAAGCCATATGAAATGCAAAACTTCTCCAGCTTAAGAGGAAATAACACAGTACAGTATGAGTTCCCAAGGTCACATTCATGTAGTGTGGCCCGTCTCTAAGGAACTGTGGACAAGGCTCCTATTCCATTTCCGCTGATGGTGAAACATCTGATCATTACGTCTCCGAAGGACAAAATAAAACCACTGAAGACAACGCAAGCCAACACTGAACTGTGTTTTAAAAGACTGTAAGGATACAGCTGCACAGCAGATTTATGTAAAAATGCATATTCAATGAACATACAAGCACTCTGAAGAAATCAAATTTGAAAACACAGAAAACAAACAAAACAATGACTGAGATCTAGTTATGGTCTTCCTGCAGTGATTATATACTCAAAAATATGACAAAACATAAAATCATGAAATATTTTAACACTTAAATAAGGAGGACTGTGGTTCAGATTAATCATGGCAATAAAATATTTAGGGTAACTTTTTTTTTTTTTCAAAATGAGAGGTGCTATTCTCAGCCACAGAGAAAAGCCTAGATGTTAACATGCTGTAAACTATAAATGTTTCATGCACTGGCATTGTCAGCTATTTTCTAGTTGACACTGTTTTAACCAGTGGGTTCAAGCCATGGGAAGCTGCTTGTTTCTAATTTCACAATTACACCTTGCTTAAAATAGAAACTATCATCATGTTCCTAAACTGTAACACTGCCCTTTTTCTGAACTTAAGGGGAAATTCAAGAGTCATAAGGAGGTCAGAGGTCTGAAGTGTATATTTTAGGTTAGGCCTACTGAATTTACCTTAACATGAATAAATTAACAAGATGGCTTACTAAATCAGCAATAATATTTAATAATTATTGATCAGTTTTTCTGACTAATGCACAAACAAAGAGGAGATGGGTATTTGGCTTCTTTTTTTAATGAATGGCTGCCATTTTACTATTTACAATTTCTTCCTTTCATTTCTTATTCTCATTCTCGCTTGTATAAACAAAACAGATGAATTCTATCATTAACATAGAACACAAAAGTGGTTGGAAAATTATTCTGTCTATTTATTCTCAAACACAGGCATAAAAGCATCTGCTATTTGTGGTCAGGGGTTCAGTTAGCGGTCATCTGCAACAGGAAGCATCTGGCACACTGAGGATCTTTCAAATTGAAAAGTTTAATACCTTTTCAAAAGGCCAAAGCAGAGCTAGAGGCAATGCAGCACGTTGCATCTATTTCTTTACTTCATCACTCTGTCTTTCACTCGCTCTGAAATCCAGTGATGCCATCTTATTCTTATCAGAGCTGCTCTCTGAAGTAATTTCAGTTCTCCACTTGTGTCGCTATCTGTTTTCTTACTGTTCTTTCCTTCTGTGTCAAATCCATTCTGAATCTCAAACCATCTCAAGCTGCTGTTCTAGATAGCAGAGGTTGGATGAAGGCTTTATTTCATACAGGAAAGATTTGTTATCTAAATAACGCAGACGGATGGTTGGAATGGCAAGAGAAAAGCAGTCAAAAGCAGGTGGCCACATACTTTCTCTGTGGTGGTTACCAAAGCTCTGAATTAAAAAACTATTTGTTGTCCTAAATTATAGCTTGAATTCCTTTTCTACCAGGTTTTTCTGTTAGATTGTGAGAAGGGCACGTATTGTATTTTAGGATGTGGCTGAAGCAATAAGAAGCATAAAAACATCTTCTTCCTTTAGGACCAAACTTATTTTGCAATGTAGACTTCCCTACTTACTTTCTAGAGTTCTGACCAGAAATAACAAGAAAAAAATGTGGTGCTCTTCCTGTTGGATTTCAGAGGACACTGGACGCTTGTTATTACTTCAACCAATGGCACTCGGAAATATTTATCATGGTTAAAACTTACATTTTAGACTCGATATGGCCAGTTACTTTGTATATTTTTGCTCTACTGACAAAACGTAATCCAAAAAAGCCATCTGTTGCACCTTGTCAATCACCACACAGACTGACAGCACTATTGTATTGTTAAATGAAAACTGAAAACATAAAACTATTACTTATAACCCAAATATAAAACACAAAAACACAATGTTCTAAATAAATAAGCAAAGAAACTTAAAGAGGAATTTTCAAATCCAGAATGGATTTTTGAGCAACATTCATGCTGTTTTAGATAGCAAAATCAAGCTGGAAATGAAACAATGATTTTGTAAGATAATGATTCAAGGGATAGTTCACCCAAACATGAAAACTCTGTCATTAATTACTCATTCATTAATATTTATGTAATATATATGTAGAGTGATATTTTTCTTTTTTTGGGTGAACTATCCCTTTAATAGATGTGAGGAGAACAATAACACGATCAGCGGTGGAAGTTTTGGTTGCATCTGCGCAGCTGTAAATGTGTATGACCGTCCCAATAGTGTCTAATCAGTTTCAGTGCAGCTTTCCTCTGCATTAATCAAGCAGAATGAAACCACTCTCAGTCAAGCTTTCTGCTTTGTAGAGCAATTAACGTCTCTTCATCACAGCACTATCAATGCAAAATATCAAGCAGTAGAAACACTGAGGTTTCTCAAGTATTGCTCAGTGGGTGATGTCACTCATTTAACAGCAATAGGTACAGTATATAATGTCATCAGACATGTAGAAAGGCCAATGATACATAGTGAGAAAAAATGAAAAAAAAAGACTAGTATAGAAAAATAAAATGGCTCTTAGTGATTTCTTTTCTCCTCCACTGCACATCAGTCGCTAAGGGAAAATCTTGCTTCTGCTCTCTGTGCTAGGTATTACACTAAAAAGGCCCACTAGAACAGCCACCATTGTCTTTGAGTCATAGAAAAGGGTTTCTCGAATTCAAATAAATGCTTTTGCTTCCTTTGATTGCATTTGCATGAAATATATAGGCCTACTTCAGGTATGAAATATTCATTACCCAAGGGTGCGATAATAATTAAAAATGGGGAAAGGCTGAGGATGAGTCTGCTATGGTAAATTAGAGAGAAAAAGAACAGAATGCTTTAAGACATTTTGACCAACTTCAAAGATCATGTCAAGTTTTCTCAACAATATTTAAATCTTGCCATAAGCATATGTTGGGAATCAGATATCATCAAACAAGTTTTTAGATTTATACCATGGGTTATACAATGCATGTAAAAGGCAGATAAATAGATTTTATGGTTACTAAGCCTCATATTACATTTCAGTGCAGCCAGGAGTAAACCCTAATTACATTAAATAATAAATCCATCTAGTTTTCAATTAATCATTCAAATTCTTAATTTTTATATTGATATTTCACATGAACATTTTAGGACTTGTCCTAATTTGACTTAAATGAATCAACTAAATCAATGTTTAAAAATAAAAAATAAATAAATATACAATTAAATGTACCGTAAAATACAAAAAAAAAAACTTAAATACTGTGACAATGTTTCCGGTATTACGATATTGGTGCCTGTTTATTTATAAACACATAAATTTTTATATGAAATCATATAATATAATAAAATCTATTTGAACCAAAATGTGTCACACAGAGAATTCTGAGAATGTCTTTTTCTTCTTCATGTTTTTCATGTTAAATTGTCTCATTATTATATGGTTTTTACTACCAAAAAACATCAATCTAGCAGTATTTTGCAGTAAAATTGCAATGCAATACTAAAACATTTACTGTTTTAATCGCATATGGTAAGCTGACTTTTGTTATATACATATAAAAAACAATTAACACGTTTGTACTATAAGATTTTTACAGACTTTTTCTGTTAATATTACACACATTTTGTACATCTAAACCAAAAATGGTTTAATAGTTTTCATGAACGTTCTGGAAAACTACTGAAAAAGTAAACTACTCTGTGCCTCCAAAGAACAAAACTTTTAATATCTTTTAAATATTTGATGAAAAGCCAGAAACATAACAGATTTTTGTTCTTTAAGATTTAAATACTGACTTGTGAATATTAAATGAAAAGTCTTAGCTGTCAACAGCAGTATTTTGTGTCAATAACCCATTCCACTATCATAAATTCAAGCAGCAGGTGTAGACATCAAAGACGAACTAAATAAGAAACAGCTGTAACACACAACATAGCAACACAGCAACAGATGCTCATCGTTCATATTAATGTTCAACACCTCATGACTGACAAATCTACTAAGTTGGCAAGTGACAAATTGTCTGACAAGAAGCTTTAAACATCTGACAAAACGAAAGCTTACAACATCAGTAACAAAGCTCTCATTTTGTAGCCAGGATACTAGCATTTTACCAGGTTACGTTATATATTCTCATAACAAAGAGAAGCTTGATGCCAGACAGGGCATTAATAAAAAGGATTACTTAAAAACATATTTACATATGACCTACATCTCTGACACTATTACACACCCCAACTGTCTGGATACATTATTGGAGTCCACAGAGAACTAGTACAAGGCTGTTTCGACACACAACATCAGAATGTGCATACTAAAATCTCAGCGTTTGAAACAATGTTCTCCAATGTATTCTTTCTCAGTTTCTCTGCACTTCTGCTGACTGCTGCAGCTCTCTCCCGGAGGCTGCTTATATTACTGCACATCTAAGAGTGCAAGAAAGGCGATAGACAAACCCCCGTCCTCTGAAGATTTCACAGTATGTGACAGATCATATCTATATGCAGCCCAAGCTGTGCAGAGGTGAACCTGAATGACGGTGATTGTAAAAAAAAATGATTTGAGTTCTCAACTCATGCAGCACTAATTGCATCTTTCTAGTCCAGGTGTAATTGTTTATGACTACCTACATAAATGTCACTGTTGTCATGGATTAATAATGAAATATATAGGAAGACAATGTTTTGAAGGTTGCGCAAGTGTCTTTTTATCACTTAAAACAGGAACGCATTCAAGCAAAAAACAGAGAGAAAAAGAACTTTTTGCCAGAAGAGGTCAGAAGGTTTTAACTCCTCCATTCAGCATTTGTGTAGACATCTTTTCCAAGTTTCTCTAAGGCCAAAATCTACAGCTTCTCTAAAGACAAAAAGTTGAAATAAAATAAAATATAAATATTAGATAAAAACAACTTAAAGCCCGTTCTCACAAACAACTGACAGCATGTCTGGAAAGCTGCGTAGACCTCTTTTCCAAGCTTCTTTATGGATGAAATACATCTGCGGGTTTTGTAAGCCTGAAGAAAAGAGGATTGGGGGAAAATACAGTACAACATGCATTTGCTTAGTAGGCAAAAAAGATGAGTAGGATGTCTAAATATTCTGTATTCATTATCAGTATTTATCATACAGAAGGAAAACAATACCCAGATGACACAATGCATCTGCTGAGATTCTGAAGTGTGCAACCAGCAAGCAATCTGGTATCCCATGAGGCAAAAATAGCCGCAGTGCTGTCAAATTTGAAAAACTGAAATAAAAAAATGGTGGTATGGGAATTTGGATGAAACTTGAATACCCATGTGGCTTTCACTGGTCCAGGAGACAGAGTGAAGACATTATCTGCCTGGATCGATCCCATCAAATTGAATGGAACATTTGTTCAAAAGATCAACCACAAGAACCCGCTTAAAAACTAGGGTTTGTCTTTGAGCATTTGCATGCCCATGCACAAGCCAGCACACAAATGCATGCCAGTGGAACTGATTTGCTGATATAGAGCAAACTTATTTACATTCCTAACTCATAACCAACCTGTGCTTCTTTCACTGATAAATGGTTGGAAAAAATATGATGAAATATCATAGCTTAACATACAGTACACAACTGTCCAATTCATCACAATGGCCATCTCAGTAATTTACACTACTGCACTAAAAGGTTGATGTCTGTATGATTTTTATGTTAGTGAAAGATTTTTGAGGCTACATTTATTCATAAAAAAAAAAAATTTAAATAAATTGTAAAAACATTAATATTGTAAAATTTAGAATGTAAGAGTGAAATGTAATTACTATGATGGCAAAGCTGAATTTCCTGCAGCCATTACTCCAGTCGTCAATGTCACATGCCATTTCCTTCAGAAATCATTCAAATATGCTAATATGGTGCTCAAGTAACATTTCTTGTTATTATCTCAGTTGAAAACAGTTGTGCTGCTTAATTTAAATGTGATGCTTTTTTCAGGATTTTTTGATAAATATAAAGTTCAAACATTTGAAATGTGTTTGGAATAGACATGTCATAAAGTGAATAATAAATGAATTAATAATGGGTTGATAATGAAATTTAGAATACATTTATTCAGAACGAATCTTACTGAAAAGCATCTCAATATTTGAACATCTTGTTCTAGCCCATGCAATGAATGTATAGTGAACAAGGGCTGTCAAAAGCAAAACAGAAAGTGTTATAGAAATGGTCTGTGCTTAAAAACATTTTTTTTTTTGCATCTGCTTCCATAAAGAACCTATATCATTCATGGAACATTTTCAATGGACAAAGAGTTCTTTAGACTATTGAAATATTCTTCACACTAAAGAAAAAATGTTCTTTGGGGAACCCAAAATGTTATTTTATATCAGTGAAAAGAGAAAGTCATGTCATGAAAGTCATCCGGTGACACACTGGCTGCGTGGCGTCTCTGCTGCGTGTCAGGAGGAGCGTGGCGGCAGCCTCGCGTTTTCTGTGTCTTTACACACCAGAAGCGTGCCTGGCGCGGCGCTGGCGCTGCTGCTGCTGTAGGTGACATAGAGGGAGGCCGCCGACAGACCAGGCTCTTGTCTTCATGACAACAATATCAACTTTTTTTTACACACCTACACCTACGCCTACTGATAAAGGACACCGTCAACAGTATTGACGGCAAAATAGACTATGTTTGACAGGTGCAATATTTGAAAATCGATAATTATTTATTTATTTTTTAAATTACATTTATATCTGAATTTATGTCAACCTATAGACTTTCAAATATCAAAATGTCATGAATTAATATGCATTTGTGTACAAAAGGACATATAAACATATTTTCCTATTATATTTCTAGCATGCACGTGTTTTCCGCGCGGCTCACGCAGGCAGTCTGCAAGCTCTAACCTGTTAACATGGGAGCCACGCAGCTGAGACGCTTGCGCCACGCATCCAGTGTGTCGCCGGCCTCAGTCTACTCTGTCACATCCTGTGGACCCTCAGGGATTTCCTCACATGAAGACACAATAACATTCAAAAATCCAGTCAACCTTTGTGGTTCTGATACATATCTAAGTTTCTATTTATGAGAACATGAAAACCATGAAAAGCCAATATACAACTAGAATTCTTTTGTCAGATGATTTTCCTTTGAGTACCTCTCAAAGAAATCCTTCTGTGTGCACTTGATCGCATACTATGTTTTTTCTTTGACACACATATGAGGGATACATCTGAAGGGCAGGAGCAGCTTGCAAATTATATCAGCCATTGTTTCCATCTCCGTTCTGTGAGAAATGACCTTCAGCAGAAAACAATGGACAAGGAATCGCCCCCACAGAGCCTCACATGTGAACCCCCAAGAGACCTCGCTATGCCAAATTCCATAACCTCCATAACATGCCCACCACTTCAGACATCCAAAACCTAAGAAACATGCAATACAACCATTTTAGTCTAACAGCAATAGTCAAGAGACTTAAAACATATCTGGCAGATATAAAGTACCCCTATAGATCTCTCTAGGCACTGTTTCCACTAAGAGCTCTACCAGGTCATGGAATTACAGTCACTGGTGCAAGAAGCCCACATGACTGATCATAAGAGCAAAAACATGACCATTTATTTCTGTAGTAAATGTCTCCTGGGTTTACTAGATGTTACTTTAACAGTCCACGGATGAGCATAATCAAATAAATAAATAAACAATATATAAACACTAAATGCAACCAATGAATAAATAATTTTGCCTTTATCACAATAAATTACATGTAGAGGCATCTGGCAAGTTGTATTTAAAAAACAACAACAACAAACAAAAAAAACCTTGACTAGCAAAATCAAATAAGTAAGGCTCACCAGAGTGATGGTAAACTTGCACACTCTTTAAGGAGTCAGAGCTCCTGGGTGGCCCTTAGGTCACATGTTTAATGTACCTCTGCATTCCTGAGAACATCAAACAGCCTGTAGGCTCCTAAAGAGGCATTACATGTGCAAAGGCAGTGAGCCAATTATACAAAAACTTGCAAGGGGGTTGATCATTTCATCTAGAAGAATTTTTAGGTCAAGGGCTATGAAAATGTAAAGGCAATTTTGGAAAGGCAGCATGCAATCTGTGGAGGTTCACAGCTACATAAATAATTTTCGAATTACAATAAGTCTTTTTGTGACATGCACTGGCAATTTATTTTATCTTTTATATGTCCCAGTTATATTGAAAATATATTAAACATTGCTTTTTACATTTCATTTTACTTTAAATCATATATATATATATATATATATATATATATATATATATATATATATATATATAATTGTTTAATTGTATTTGTCTCTTTTAGGATAATATTTCTATAAATACATTGTTTTATGAATAATAACAAGCAAACACACTTTGTTAAAGCACAGCTCATTCTCATATAAATGACACCAGCTCAGAAGCACCTGCAGATCGCTTTTTTTTTCTTATATGAAATAAATATAACAATTTGTTTTGAAGGGGACAAGCCTTAATTAGGAGGATTTGACACCACCCTTCCCCAAAAAATGCTCTATAATCTGCACACTGTGAGAAGGAATTGACTGTCTGTAATGAGATCATATTTTTGTCAGGTGAATATAATAATATTTGGACTCTCCAATGCATATCTGTTTTGTTTAGAAAATACACTGTTTAATAAAGAAGCATAACCTTGTTATGTGCAATTATATGCACAGTGACCAACCCCATAGCATCTGCATCCAAAACCTTCTATTTCTGTTGCGCTTGTAACTAGCAAGAAAGCGCGCTCTGCACGCGAATCAAACAGGAACCTTTCTTCATGGCAGCTAGGTTCTCGCCTCGGGCATCGCGTGATATCAGAGAGATCTCGACCAGCTGAGCTCACCATCTATGGGTCGCTGCAAATGAGCCTGTCACCATCGCGAAATAACCAAGCCTGAGCTATCGAGCGCGCGGCGCAGTGCTGCACTACGGCACGGTTAAACGCGTCGCTCCCTGCTCGCGTGTCTCGCGCACGCTGCTCGGCATAACGACAACCCAGCGGGGAGGTAAACTGAAACAGCATAGCCAAGCCCACGATGAGATGATTTGTGCACGGGCTGCCCACCTAGACAGCATTTACGAGTCTATGATGGCCAGAAATGCTGTTGTGGCAACCATAGCTACTATAGAAACAACCACGGTCTGCGATGAAGGATGCAGTCCGTTCTAGAATACTGAATTATTACTAGAAGAACAGCATATAATAAAAAGAACTGCCTCAAATGTTCAACAATAAATGTAAAGGTTGGTTTTAAGGGATGGTGGGTGGGATCTATAGAGGTGTGCTGCATTTTTCAAAGGTAAACCAGAGAAAAGTTGAATAACGGAGCTGACAGACATGGAATGTATTATCTCACATCACTTACCTCAGTCTCTGGGGGGGGCCCTGTTTTTTCCTAGGCACTGCAGAGGTGATGAGGCAGACCTTCAAGGAAATCCAGCACAGGGAGGAAGTCGCAACCAGCTGCAACGGCGGTAGAGGCACTCCTTACTCCCCTACACACACACACACACACACACACTCCCAGCCTCAGAGGCTGCAATACTGTTGTTATTGAGGTTTGTGGAAGGGGATGGCAGAAGGCGCTCATAACAAGCACTATACTGTGAGCCTGAACACACCCCCTCCCGCAGAGCTCATCCAATAGCAGTCAGAGGGTCAGACACACAAAAACAAACACACACACACACACCTTCTATCTAGCTTCCCTATCACATTCAACCCCATCTAGCTTCCCTATCACATTCAAATGCTTAAGGATTAAAGTAGTACAGAACAAACTGGTGTTTAACCACTTAGCCTACGTATATGTATGCTGCTTGAGCTCTGCCCCAAGAGCTGACATCATCTGTGTGTGTGTGTGTGTGTGTGTGTGTGTGTGTGTGTGTGTGTGTGTGTGATCCAGTTGGTGTGTATTGTGTGTCACTGACACTGAGGTAGGTTTAGTATGGTAAAGTGATTAAAAAAAAAAAAGCACACAGCTCAGCTGGGCTGAAAAGAGTGCAGGACATGCCTGTCATTCTTTGAGCATGCTGGCCTATTTCTCTGCATTTCCAGACTCAAAAGCTTCAACAGAAGTGACTGTAGAAGCTTTTGAGTCAGTGACTGCGACTGCGTTCTTGAAGGATTCTTGGTTAACACTGTATTGGAATGAAAAGAGGAGCAATTTCCTCAGGTTTCAACCTACATTCAGATATAAATACATAGTAATACAAGAGTTTATATTAAGCTTATGGGGGAGACCAGGCTTGTCACAATCTAGTGAATAATTATTGCATAATGCATACAGTCGTGGCCAAAAGCTTTGAGAATTACATAAATATTAGTTTGCAAAAAGTTTGCTGCTAAACTGCTTTTAGATATTTGTTTCAGTTGTTTCTGTGATGTACTGAAATATAATTACAAGCACTTCATACGTTTCAAAGGCTTTTATCGACAATTACATGACATTTATGCAAAGAGTCAGTATTTGCAGTGTTGGCCCTTCTTTTTCAGGACCTCTGCAATTCGACTGGGCATGCTCTCAATCAACTTCTGGGCCAAATCCTGACTGATAGCAACCCATTCTTTTATAATCACTTCTTGGAGTTTGTCAGAATTAGTGGGTTTTTGTTTGTCCACCCGCCTCTTGAGGATTGACCACAAGTTCTCAATGGGATTAAGATCTGGGGAGTTTCCAGGCCATGGACCCAAAATTTCAACATTCTGGTCCCCGAGCCACTTAGTTATCACTTTTGCCTTATGGCACGGTGCTCCATCGTGCTGGAAAATGCATTGTTCTTCACCAAACTGTTGTTGGATTGTTGGAAGAAGTTGCTGTTGGAGGGTGTTTTGGTACCATTCTTTATTCATGGCTGTGTTTTTAGGCAGAATTGTGAGTGAGCCCACTCCCTTGGATGAGAAGCAACCCAACACATGAATGGTGTCAGGATGCTTTAGTCCATTCACTATATTTTCTGCTGAAGATCAATCTGTCCCTGATGTTTTTTTTGGAGAGAAGTGGCTTCTTTGCTGCCCTTCTTGACACCAGGCCATCTTCCAAAAGTCTTGGCCTCACTGTGCGTGCAGATGCGCTCACACCTGCCTGCTGCCATTCTGAGCAAGCTCTGCACTGGTGGCACTCCGATCCCGCAGCTGAATCCTCTTTAGGAGATGATCCTGGCGCTTGCTGGACTTTCTTGGACGCCCTGAAGCCTTCTTTACAAGAATTGAACCTCTTTCCTTGAAGTTCTTGATGATCCTATAAATTGTTGATTTAGGTGCAATCTTAGTAGCCACAATATCCTTGCCTGTGAAGCCATTTTTATGCAACGCAATGATGGCTGCACGCATTTCTTTGCAGGCCAACATGGTTAACAATGGAAGAACAATGATTTCAAGCATCACCCTCCTTTTAACATGTCTAGTCTGCCATTCTAACCCAATCAGCCTGACATAATGATTTCCAGCCTTGTGCTCGTCAACATTCTCACCCGAGCTAACAAGACGATTACTGAAATGATCTCAGCAGGTCCTTTAATGACAGCAATGAAATGCAGTGGAAAGGTTTTTTTGGGATTAAGTTAATTTTCATGGCAAAGAAGGACTATACAATTCATCTGATCACTCTTCATAACATTCTGTATATGCAAATTGCTATTATAAAAACTTAAGCAGCAACTTTTCCAATTTCCAATATTTATGTAATTCTCAAAACTTTTGGCCACGACTGTACATGTTTTGAGTTAGTTTCTGTTTGTAAATTTAAATAGTTTAAACACAAATATATACAGTAAAGACATAAAAGGTAGCATTTTTTTGCCAAACAAATAATATAAATAATATAATGTATTATTTTATTAAAATAATATTATATAGCAGTATAATAATTATAGTCATAATTAAAAATTAATTCATGCCATTTAATTTTATGTACAAAAATACAAGATAGTAAACACATGTGACTACTTGCCTCAACTGCATATATTCTTTTCCTAAAAACACACAGTTCAACCACAATTTGATCAACATTTGTCTGAAGGTCTGACCCTATCCATTTTTCTGCAAGTTACATCGTTTTGCCAATAGATGGCGTCAAATAACTCTCTTTACCAATGAGTCGTTTGAATAATTTGTTGAAAACCAAATCCTTATTTGGTAACACTTTAGAATAGGTAACACCTATTAGTTGCTTATTAGCATGCATAATTCTAGAATATTAGCCATGTATAAATGCTAATTAAGAACATATTAATGCCTTATTCTACTTGACCTTATTCTACATCTCTTATCTTACCCAATACCTAAACCTGACAACTACCATACTAACTATTAATAAGCAGCAAATTAAGAATTTATTGAGAGAAATGTCATACTTAATAGTTAAAAAGTTTTACCTATTCTAAAGTGTTACCCATTATTTTATCCTACCCATCAGATTTTCCTACCATCAGGGTTTACAGCGCATGCGCACACCAATGAACAACATTTAATGTATCTGCATTACTGTAAGGGAAGATTTAGGGTTGATGTAGGTGTAGACTTTAATTAAAAAAAACAATATAATAGGTACAAAGAAAATATTTATTGTTGGTTTCCTGTAGCTGTATCCCTTCTAGCTACAACCACGTATTATTACACATAATTACCATATTTGCATAACTGTAAGGGTAGGTTTAGGGATTATGGTAAGTGTAGACGTTAATAAACCATAACATTTTTCATTGTCGAATTGTATACTACCCACTGTTTTAATGGGATGTAGCAATATCTGACAGGTTAGGACAAATAGAAAGTACATTGGTTTATTAAAAACACTAATCGTTTAAGAGCAAAACACGACTATTGTGAGTAAATGTTGCCTAGTCTAAACTATATCAGACTATTTGTTTATTGAACTATACAGTAGGCCTATAACACAGTCGTCACATTCTTTGCAGGCTATGTTAATACTGAAAGCCCTATGTCATTTTGTTTATATAAAAGCACACACGTGGGGCAACCGAGGTCATCCGGGAAAAAATTGCAGCTGAAGAACTCAATGTTTCTTTTATATTTTTAACCAGTCAGAAACCGTTTTATATCTACTTTGTCTTTCATAAGCCATCACACGTCACGGTATGGCATAAATCGTATAAAATGTACAAATATAGCTGATTTAAATTTAATAATGCATAGTATAATCACAGAATATTTTCAGGGAATTGAGAATAGACAGTATTAAACTGTGAGTGAATTATTTATGAGTCAGAGTTTTTGTTTTGAATCATAACTACCATGCAAACAGAACTGTTGGTTCATTATGTGAGATAACATGATGACATTTACCCAAATACTAGAGTCAGACAAGCTTTATGGAAGTTATCAGTGCCTTGAAGTGTGATTTCAGTTGTTGATCACTGCACCACCTAGCGAACTCAATGTTGGCACTGTGACATTTCCCGTAGCTTCACTGCATCTAACTAGAATTTGAATGGTTCTTTTTATTCATCTCATATGTTCTGAATGAAAAAATGTACTGTATATACTTAAGCTAGATCAGACTGGATGCTTTGTAATGCTTCATGTTTGTGATGCTTCATTCACACATTATGCCTTTTTTTCTGTTTCAATTCTTTTAAAATGCAACGGGTATTTCAGAATAAAGACACCAAGTTTGTGGTGATTCAGGTGTGCTTAAATGGGGTTGGAGCTGAACTCTAAAGAACAGTGGCCCTCCAGGAGCAGGACTAAACACCCCCGATGCTGATGGTTGATTTAACGTTCCATTGATCATGCACTGTTCTTGATGTCCATCTACTGGTGAAAGGTAAGAAATACTTTTTGCACATAAATACTTTTTGTAATAATAATAAAAACACCTAGATAAAACAAGCATTTTTGTAATATTTATTTATTTATTATTTTAGTATTATTTTAGAATAAAAAAGCAAGCTTGAATTTATTGTTTTTTTTATGTTTTGGTTAAGAGGACCGTTGCAGTTTCTTGCACTAACGTTTGTGAATGTGACATCACAAATAACTGCGTCCTAAACAACAATGAATTCCTCGTTCTCGTCCTGCGTTTGATAACTTTAGCTTTAAATACATGCCGTTATGATGTTTTGGAAAAAAAACCACTACAAATATTTTAACCAAAGAATCGATTTATTTATAAGAAAATAAGACCGTTTCCCGTGAAGCTCCTTATTTAACACTGATCCAGATTCAGCCTTCTGTTCTGTTCACAAACCCAAACCGTCAGGCGTTTACAATCGACAATCACATTACTGATCTCAGATCGGTTTAAAATGACAGTCTGCCCGTTTGTCAGATGACATAGTCGTCCAAACTTATGCCTGCAATAATATATTTACTTTTATTCATGTAAAAAAAAAATCGTAAACAAAAATACGTATTTAATCATACAAATCGCGGCAGTGCTACTTATTTAACTACACACAATTTCTTCGACCATCTCCTTTTGTTCAGGCATTAGCGGAGGATTCTCAGTCGTGGAAAAAGCGCCAAGTTCTACAGCAGAGCAGACGCGGTTGTCAAGTTTGTGTAACGTTATATTTAAAACGAAACCGCGTTCTTGGGATTGCGAAAATGTTACGCGTGCATAATAAGATTCCTTAGGTAAGATAATTAAACGTAGTTCTATTTTTATTACGTAACTCAGAAGTAACGTTACTCTTGCAGCTCATGTTGTGTGGCCTGGGCGGCTAACGTTTAGTTTTCCCGCGTTTCGTGGCTGATCGTAAATATTTTGATTGAGTTTGTTTCGTTTTTTTGACATTTGGTTTGGTTTCTCTTTCATCTAATGTATTGACAGAGGTGGAAAGAATTCAAAAATATTCTACTCAAGTAAAAGTACCATTACATTAATGAAATTTTACTTAAGTACAAGTAAAAGTACCAGTCTAAAAATCTACTCAAGTAAAAGTAAAAAGTAGCTCATTTAAAATTTACTCAGAGTAAAAATTACTTAGTTACATTTTAACAGTGGGAGGGAGTCAAAATGGGACAGGCCAAGGGTGTCGAACTCAGTTCCTAGAGGGCCACAGTCCTGCACAGTTTAGATTTAACCCTAAACACACCTGATCCAGCTAATCTAATCATTTAGGTTTATTTGAAAACTACATGATATGTGTGCTAGAGCAGGGTTAGAACTAAACTCTGCAGGGCTACGGCCCTCCAGGAACTGAGTCTGACACCCCTGGGATAGGTCTATTAATCTCAAACTAGTTGTTTTTAATTAAAGGAATCAGTTATTTAGAATAATAAAACATTTGGGCTGTTACCAGGCAAATCAGTATCAACAAACTCATCTTTTAATGCAGAGGAAATGCAGAAGATTCATTGGAAGTGGCATTTAGATGTATTACACTGTTTAGTGCAGGACAAGAATGCATTTAACCTGCAGTTACAAATGCATGAATAATGTTTTGATATACAAGACATAAAATGTTGAATACTCATTTGAAATGATAAGAAATTAATTATTTAAAAAAAAATCAAAAGATACTTTAAATGTGAAATTAAAATGGCCAGTATGTGTCAGCAAGTCACTGTTAATAAGCGAGTCATTGCGACTGAACCGAATCATTTAAACCGAATCATTTAAACGGTTGATTCATTCAGGAACGAAACACTGTCACGTTGCTCAGAGACGCAAAACTGTGCTTTGGTGGCTGTGTTTGGAATTATTTTCTGTTGTAGAAATAGAGCTAAAAAAGGCAATATGGTGTCTAAAACGCAAGTCTCTTAATTAACATGTTTACTGAATAGGGTGACCACCTGCTAATAAGCCCAAGTGGGGACAAGGGGTACGTTTCTGAGGGACAATGTGGGACACCCCATGGGCAGACTCACTGATAGTGGTTTACCCATTTCTAGCACATACCACCTTGCATGGTATATTAATAATGCCCTATTCCCCTAAACATGTGTAATTGCTGATGTATGCTCATGACAGAATTGACAGATGCACTTCCACTTACGATTTACTTTAGCTATTTTATTAATTTTTCATTACAATTTATTCACTTTAAATAAATTATAATATAAAATTATAGGATTAAAATGAATTGTAGTTGCTCAACACCACAGGAAAAGTAAAAAAAAAAAAAAGTCTGACATCACAACTCAAGGGAAGGGAATTCACTCATTCACTAATCCCTATATAGTGTATGGCAGTTGAGTTCACTATATCAGGAAGGAGTGAATAAATAAATAAGTGAACGGATTCGGACAGTGACGTATAACCTACACTGCGCGTGAGACTTGGAGCTGTTGCAAAAACATTGCCATGTGTACTTTTATATTACATCTACCTAATTTTAGAAAATAATACTAATAGCAATAATACTCAAAATTACTTTATATTGCAGTTATACATACCTCCCGCGTCAGCTTTGTGGTTTCATCGATAGTATATAGTAATATACAGTGTTGGGAAGGTTACTTTGGAAATGTAATAGGTTACAGATTACAAGTTACCCTGTTTAAAATGTAATAGTAGTGTAACTTTTTCAATTACTTTATTAAAGTAATGTAACTAATTACTTTTGAGTACTTTTTGATTACTTTTCTAAATTTGTGAAAATTAAAGAATAATAAATGAAAGCATATACACCAACTTAAATACATTTATCTAATAAGCATGTTACGTATTCTGTGTAATAAACTCCTGAAACATTGGTGTTTTTTTTAAACTGCTGTCTCTTTGTATATGATGATAGTTTTCTCAAAATAAGTAAAATGCACATGAAGTGACACAGAGCAGTTCTAGAAATTATGTTTATGTGCTTGTGTACTCCTACAGTATATTGAGATGGCAGAGGTTGAAAACACTGCGAGCTTCAGTAGGCCTATGTGTAGTAAATGAAACCATGTCTTTGCCATTAATTTACAGGAGGGGCGGACTGAAGAAAAAATTCAGACTGGAAAATTCAAACTCATACAAACAAATTCATGGACAAAACTATTTTTTTGTATGGACCTGACATAAAAAAAGGTTTAAATCTTTAATTTGGGGACATGCAAAATAATTGAAAGTTCTCTCCTGAACTGCACCTTCACTTCCATTTTTCTCTTCAGTCTTTTTATTTTGCCCTGTTATCCATCTCTCTCATGACTTTAATACTCAAGATTGAACAAAACTATACTTTACAATACAATACTCTACAATACTACAATATATCCTAATACTGTACACGAGTCATGTTTTTCCCTAACAAAAAATTACCATGCTTTTATTAGCCTCTATAAAAGTAAAATAACCTTGTTTTGTTTTTGTTTTTTTGCAAATGGATTTGTATTCATTTTTAAATAAATACATTTGTAAAATAATTTTACATTTTTGGTTACCACAGTTAAACAATAGTAACCATTTTCTCTGGATTTATAGTTAAATATTAAAATGTTAATTTTCGTAAGGGTTGTGGGGTTGTCTCTCGTAGCTCCCCCTAAACCTATAAAAAAAAATCTGAATTTTTTTCAGCTAAATTCCTACTGTAACATTACAACAGATAATAATGATGTCCTTTATATAGTATTTTGAGTGATGACTGATGAGCAACGTGCTGCTGCTTGATTAATTAAATAAAAAAAACAAAGACAAAAAAGCATCTTTACAGATGAAACTGACCTAAAACCCTGAACAGTAGTTCTGCTTCTCTGCTCCAGCTGTGCGCTTCCACAGTCCACTCTTTTCTCTCTTGTTCTCTCGCATTGATTACTCTGAGTCTGATCCAACCCGTTTGGCGGAGGCGTGGAGAGCGCGCGAGTCATGACTAACAATTCATGACTTATTAGAGATTTAATTATCAAATGGCGGATTCGCAAATGATCGCTTTAGTATACAATAATGATATTAAATAGTGGGGCAAAATCGGCTGCCAGGCCACCGGGAATTGTCCCGGTTCTCCCGGTGTCCAGTCCGCGCCTGATTTCCACAGACACGCAGAATGTGCAAGTCATATATTGCATTTTTGGGGCTTAATATTCACAGACACTAGTCGATGTCATGTTTTGATTCAAGTGTACTGACCTACTTTTGATTTAGTCATCCAAAATGTGGCATATTCCGTCCGCGTTAGGCATTCCGTTTTTATGACTGGATTCTACGAACCAGACTGTATTTCCGCATCCCGGAAATTACTAGGGCGGTATGTCTCAGAATAGTCAGTGCAATTTTGGGAAAGAAATCAGTTAAATCTGTATGTGGATGTGTGTAAATATTCAAATGTAATCCCCTTTGTAATCGTTAAAAAATTCATAAGTAACTGTAATTTAATTACTCATTTTTTCGTAGTAACTGTAACTAATTACAGTTACAATAATTTTGTAATTAAATTACGTAACGCCGTTACATGTAACTAGTTACTCCCCAACACTGGTAATATATATATATATATATATATATATATATATATATATATATATATTGTAATGCTTTATGTTCATAATCATTAATTGCTATTAAAATAACGCACTGAGAACAAAAATAAACACATAAACGTTCATAATTATGTATTTATTACTTTTAGTATCTTGACACTTGCTCAAGCAGCGTTTTGAGCTCAGATAAGATG
Source organism: Carassius carassius (assembly GCF_963082965.1). NCBI lineage: Eukaryota > Metazoa > Chordata > Actinopteri > Cypriniformes > Cyprinidae > Carassius > Carassius carassius. The sequence goes on from NC_081771.1 coordinate 14,016,975, forward strand.
GTTGTTGAGCGTCCACAGGCGACTGTTAATTTTACATCGGAATACACTACCTGTTATTAACGGAAAAATGTCAATTATCCACCAAATTATCATTTTTGTAAGTTAACAACGATGCCACCTCAGTAAATTAGTCAAATAGTAAACTGAGTTATTGCCTGCATAACATATTTTAATATAAATAATGTAGCAAAAACGTTAAAACAGAAATAATAAAAATGTAAACTTCATCTCTCATTCAAACTCGCTCGCTCCCGCTCTCGCAGTAGCGTGCTGAACTGTCAAGTAATGTTCGTTTGGCTGCCTGGGGCTCGAGGATATAGAGCCATCAACTTTTTTTGAGCAAGCATTGATTTTGCGTGACACAGTCTCAATTTGCGGGACGCATGAATTTGGCTTCAAACACTGTGCGCGCACGCGCTACGCGGGACGGGTGGTCACCCTATTACTGAACTGTTATATATATGTATGTATATATTCATGATGATTTTTGGAGGAAAAGATGGCATTTTTTGTGTGATTTTGATTTAATATATGAAATTATATAAATATGTGAATTTTCTGCCCCTATATCTTCAATTTTGTGATCATTCTAAATGCATTTTAGGAGACTGAATCACAAAGTAAAAGAACGCACTATAAATGCGCGCACACATCATTAAAACAAAAATAGCACACTCCTCACCACTGTCTTTTTGGCTAATTTGTGCAAAACCTCTTGCTAAAATGTCAAAGCTTCATTTTAACCACCAATGCAACGATGCAATTATTTAGCTTACCTCTACATTCTTGCGAAGGGTAGCAGGGTATGTCTTGTCGAAATTTTATAAGCTGCTACTTCCTAGGCAAGTACAGCTTACACTGCATAATAGAGCATACATATGGCCATGGGTTCACTTCATTTCCTTCGAGTTCAACTTCAGAATATGACGGGGTTTCGTTTTCAGCGGTGTCTGCACCACTAACGCCTGTTTTGACCGTCTGCATCTTTCTTGTGATTTTAGCGCCAGTTTGCCCTCCTGCCCATTTACTGACGTAGTTTCCAGGGAGCGATTTATTTTTTTTATTTTTATTTTTTTTTTACTCAGTAATTAATGTGTTTTAAAATGTAGCGAAGTACAATACTTCAAACAAAATATACTTAAGTAAAAGTAAAATTACAGATTTAAAAAAGTACTTTAAAAAGTATTAGTACACAAAAAAGCTACTCAATTACAGTAACGCGAGTAAATGTAATTCGTTACTTTCCACCTCTGTGTATTGAATAGTTAAAATGCCCGGACTGCATAATGAAGGTGGAGTGGTGGCTGCAGTTGGCAGTCCTGTGAAGAAGAGCAAACTCTCTCTAAAGTTCTTCCAGAAGAAGGACACCAAAAGAGCCCTGGACTTCTCAGAGGCCCCTGCAGAAGACAACGGCACTGCAGAACCAGAAGAGACTATGAAGTATGGAATTATGTTATTAGGCTATTTAATACAGATTATGTTTGAAAATACCATATTCATTTTTCCTAATTGTTCTCTCTCAAGTCATGACCAGGTTGTGCCAATGCCTTGCCCTTCATCTCCTCTCAGTTGTGATAAGCGCGAGAGCCTGGTCCCCTTCATTGGGTTTAATAATTTGGGGAACACTTGCTATCTGAACAGCATCCTTCAGGTATACTGTTCATCTTACCCACTAATCATGTATTATTGACGACAATCAGGCAGGACACCACAGGTGAATAGGTAATATTTATATACATAATATACATAATACATAATTAATTATGATGTTGCTTTATTGTGGCATCCCAATAAAGCACAAAGTCACTTTTACGGACTTTTAAATTGCTTTTAAACCTGCTGGTGGAATGACCTGGCCACCTCAATCCGAGCAGCTGAGTCCTTAGCCAAATTCAGGAATCAGCTTAATCCGATTAATCCTTAATCGGCACTCACTATTCTAATTCTATTCTTTAAACAAAAAAAATCTAACTACCCTTCTAATCTTTTTGTATTTTATCTATTTTCTTTTTATTTATTATACAATTATAAAAAAGACCTCTAACACTAGCTTGCTCTATTCTTTTTATATTCTATCTGTTTTCTTTTTATTTATTATATTATTTAAAAGCCCTTGCTTCATGTACTGCATTTAAGCTAACTGAGACGTGTTATAGCACTTTTGCTGTTTTTGCTGCTTCCAATGTCCTCATTTGTCAATCGCTTCGGATAAAAGCATCTGCTAAATGACTAAATGTAAATGTAATTAATCTCTGTGTGTATGTGTGTTTGTTTATACACACACATACATATATATATATATATATATATATATATATATATATATACATACACACACACACACATTACATTACAGTAGCTTGGATCCCACTGATCAAAATGTGTTACCCTTCGTTCAAATTTTAGGTCTTATATTACTGTCCTGGTTTTAAAGAGGCCATCAAATCGTTGTGTCATATGGCTAAGCTGAAAGACAAACAGCAAGAAGATGGTGCCAAAAATGAGGTTGGTAAATTTAATCTTTTAAAAGGTGTTTTCCTTTGCCTTGATTATGCTCATCCTAAGTATATATTAGGGCTGTCACTTTTATGAAAAAAAAAACATTTTTAAGACATAAGTGTTCATTGAATCGGTTGTAAAATCGATTTTCCATGTCTAAAAAAAAAGACGTTTCCTTTTTCAACATCAAATAAAGGACGAACGTAAAGAGAGCGCTGGAAACGCACAAGTCAGCAATACTTCTTATTTATTGGCATGAAGTTTCGTGCAGAATAACAAACAGCAACAGGAGTGCAACATTCTCGAAAAAATATATATGCAGAGGGGACGGCTGCCATAACAAAAGAAAAACATCACTGCAGGCTTCAACCCGGCTGCATTTATGATTTAGGCAATTCAAAAATCTCCAAGATTATTTTAAATAATGATTCAATCCATTTCAAACAACTGTTAAAAAAAATGAAACTTTAAATGGACTTGAGAACAGGCCATCTGTGTTTTTTTATTGAACGTAACCGACACATATGGCGCTTTTCCACTACACAGTACCAGCTCGCCTCTGCTCACTTCGACTCGGCTCTGTTTGGTTTTCCACTGTGTAAAAGTTGTACCTGTACCGGCTTCCAGGTACTTTTTTTCGTACCACCTCCGGCGAGGTTCCAAGCGAGCTGAGGCAATACTATAATGTGATGTGAAAACACAGCAGACTGCTGATTGGTCAGAGAGAATCGTCACTATTCACTGCGTCATCATTACACTCCTGTTTTTTTCAGCAGTGTTTCGTTTTGCTGCCCTCAGCCTCTCCTGAAACAACGTTTGTCTTCTTGCTGTGAGAAACAGCCACATCCCGAGGATCAAAAACAACATGCACTCGATTTCCTCCATTGTCCTGTGTGTGTGGGTAGCGGGTGTGTGTCGCGTAGAAGATTATGTCACGGCAGTTTCCTGCAGCGTCGCTATGACAACCAGGTACTATTGTGGAGGTACTATCTGCAATGGAAAACGGAGCGAAAAGCGAGTCGAGCCGAGTCGAGCTGGTACTGGTAATGGAAAAGCGCCATTAGGCTAGGCGGCTCTAGGCAGGCATAATGAAATGCGCAAAAAGGCTAGGGCCATTACAAATTAATTGGACAGGAAAACAAGTCGATCAACATTTTCGGGGTCCAGAGCAGAGCGTTTTTATTCACTATATGTTTATTCACTATATTTATGCACTGATGTCCCAGGGACACTCTGGTACAGCTGCACAAGGTGAGGGGTATTACTGAGAATTTTCTACCACAAAAGCCGGTCGCTGTCAGCTTACAATGGTCCTTTTCATAACTCAGAATCTCCTGTAACTAGATGCGCGAATGAGGTGAATTCACGTCTACCGCGCCTTGAGACCTCTAGACGCATACTGCACTTTCGGAATTCTTTATTGTTTAATTATTTTAAAATTAATAGTGTACATATTTGGTTAAAATCGATTGCCTATTTTCATTTTCGAAACTTTTTTTGGTTGGGCCGATCGTGCAATCGATTTTCAAACTAAAAGTGACAGCCCTAGTATATATCAGTATGAATAGCTTCAGTGTAGGGAAAATTTAGCTTCTAATTGAATAAATGTATAGAATAGTTTTTCACGTTAAAATTGTTGCCTTTACTATAATTGATTATTTTTATGTTATCAGGGGGACATGGTTGAGAACACCCTACCTGTTCCCATGGAGCTGCTGGGTAGTTTCCACAGCATCATCTCTTCTGTTGAGCAGTTGCAATCCAGCTTTCTGCTTAACCCAGAAAAATACAGTGAAGGAGAGCTTGCCACACCACCTCGCAAGCTGCTTAACACGCTCCGGTAATGCTGTGGGCCAGAGCATCATTCAGCAAAACTGAAAAGACATTTAAACCTCTCAGAGTTTTTTTTCACTGTAACCTTGGCTTTAATGAGTTTCCAAAAAAAACGGTTTGATTTCTCCATTGCAGGCAGCTTAATCCAATGTATGAGGGTTACTTGCAGCATGATGCACAGGAGGTGCTGCAGTGCATCCTTGCTAACATCCAGGAGGCCTGTGACAATATTAAAAAAGAGCAAACCGACAACCAGAAGGACAGTACAATGAGCAATGGAATGGGGGAGTCTAAACACGAGGATGATGGTAGCTCTGATGGCCAGTTGAGTGGAAAGAGGAAGAGTGACACAGAAGCAGGCAATGCTAAGAAAAAGCCAAAATCTCAAAGCAAATCAAAGAAAAATGAGGGAAACGTGCCTATGACCCGCTCAAAACGAAAATCGTGCAGCAACATAACCACAGAGAGTTCTGACCAGAGGAATGGAACTGTGGAGCAAGAGAAGGACAGAGGGAGCACTACAGAAGAGGAGAAGAATGACAGTCCCCCAAAAGAGGTGGGCAAGAGGACAAGGAGAGGGAAGCTGGGCTGGTTAAAGCCATCTGGGAAGCAGCCTAGCATCTTCTCAAAGTTCCGCAGCATGGGACGAATTACTTCACATGTAAGAGGGAGGTTGGAGACCAAGGAGAAATCAGATTGTAGTGTCCAAGAGAAGCAGGAGAAGGATACCTCAGAGAATGAGAGTAGAACTCAAGAAGTTAAACAGAGTCTGGAAAAGAATAAAGGTAATAAGTTTTACACACAATTGTGACCAAATCTCCAGCCGTTTATTTTTATTTTAATAATGCAGATATTCCACAATTAAACTATTGTAAATAATTATTTTACATAATACATAATATATGAACATACAAGATGTGTACTATTAACTGGCCAAACTGATCATATGTCTAATGGAACTAAGATTGTAAATTATGGAAATGGGAAAAATAAGTATAAACTGAGAAATTATAACAAGGAATTTATTTGAAGAGTTGCAATAAAACATCTATATTTTTATTTTGTATTATTTTTTGTCAACTATATTTTTGTATTATTTATCATGGCCACGAACTGACAATTTGTTCCCACATCCTAATTAATTCCCTTAGTTTAGTATATTGCAGCCACATTGATTAAATGAAAAACAACAGTATAAATGATTCAATAATAACCTCTTTAACTAAAGAATTTGCCTGTATTTTGTATTTAGAGCAATCAGGCCTGGATGTGCTGAAGTGGATGTTCCAGGGTCAGCTGGTGCTGCGGACACGCTGCCTGGAATGTGAGTGTTTCACAGAGCGGAGAGAGGACTTTCAAGACATCAGCGTACCTGTGCAAGAGAAGGACAACAGCTCCTCTGACTCTGACAGTTCTCAGAGTGAGTACTTTGATAGTGTTGAATCTATCTCTGTTTGTGACTGTCAGTCAACACTTGGATGCTGCTTAGATTTTTTTAACTATATCCTCCTTTTTCAGTTTCTCCAGATCCCAAGCCTGATCTGAAAACTCTAAAGTGGGCCATATCTCAATTTGCATCTGTGGAGAGGATTATGGGTGAAGATAAATATTTCTGTGAGACCTGTCATCACTACACAGAAGCAGAGAGAAGTCTTCTGTTTGACAAAACACCAGAAGTCATCACAATCCACCTGAAATGCTTTGCTGCCAATGGCTCTGAGTATGTATCCTTTACAGATTATTAATGCTTAGTTCCAGAGCTGCACGATTCTGGATAGATTGAGAAACACAATTTTTTTTGTCTCAAATAGAGATCAGAATTCTGAACTTAACAAAATAATGTTTCATTTACTAGAGGTTGACAAAATATTAATTGCTGCAGTCTATTGGTGTTTAATTTAATTATTTAAAAAAAAATTATAACATATAGTGTGTGTGTGTGTGTATATATATATATATATATATATATATATATTTAGGACTATCAGCGTTGACGCATGCTTTAGAAATTTTCCTAACATGTTCCAGTTCTGATTCCGGTTCCATTAAAATCATTAAAGTGATGTGACATACAGCCAAGTATGGTGACCCATACTCAGAATTCGTGCTCTGCTTTTAACCCATCCAAAGTGCGCACACACACAGAGCAGTGATCACACACACACACAGACACACACACACTGTGAACACACACCCGGAGCAGTGGGCAGCCATTTATGCTGTGGCGCCCGGGGAGCAGTTGGGGGTTCGGTGCCTTGCTCAAGGGCACCTAAGTCGTGGTATTGAAGGTGGAGAGAGAACTGTACATGCACTCCCCGCACCCACAATTCCTGCCGGCCCGAGACTCGAACTCACAACCTTTCGATTGCGAATCCAACTCTCTAACCATTAGGCCACGACTTCCCCTTAAACAAGTATTAGGAAATAGTGGTAAGGAAAAATGCACAATGCTCAATACTGTTTATTACTTACTGTCAACTTAATTTAAAGTTTGGCAATGTCAAAATGCAACATATTACAGTGTACAGATCTTCATAAGTAGGGTTGGGTATTTTTAGAAATGTTCCGGTTCGGCTTCTGGTTCCATTTAAATGAACTATTATTGTTTTTTTTATTATTTTACCTTCACTGAATGTAGCGTTGCTGGAAGGTAGTAAGTAATGTTGAGTAATGCTAGTCCATCAATCAGCATGTGTTTCAAAGTTGATGTTTTTTACACCATCAATAACGTTTTGCTTTTCAAGCAGGAATAAGCTTGTTGGCCAAATAGTCCCTTGAGGGCTGAGACACTTGTTAATTTCCCTTAATTAATGAAATCTAAACGGTTAAACTTATAAACATGTATACACACTCTCCATAAAGTCCCTATTTTACAAATAATAATGCAGTCAGGAGATGGTGTGATGTAATGATTGGTTTCGACATTTTTAAACATTTAAAGTGCATTAAAATAAATATTTTCTATCAATTTGTTTATCACTCTTGAAATGACCTGTATACTAAATAATCTAACCCTCATACTTGCATAACAATAGCTGTCTATTTATTTAGTGGTCCAAGTTGAAGCCAGTATGTATATTAATGACAATATGGGACAAATATAATTTAATTTAGTGGCATTAGATGTACAGTCACACAAAACAATGTGCACAGTTATCAAAGGCGCGAGTGCACATACAGTCATGGGAAACAATGTGTTCGGCAATTAAAGACGCGACAGCACAACGAGTCTGTGGAATGCGCGTCATTGGAATCAATGTGCTCAGTAATTAAAGAGGCAGAAAGGCATGTTTGTTATTCGGTTCGTGACATCCTTTACGGGAAATGGCTAATACTCAGAACACCGGCGCAAGGCTTCTAACAGCGCTTGGTCATGTGTTGCACCAGAAGCGTTTTCGGAACCGAAACTTAGAAATTGCTCGCGTTTCCAGTTCTTTTCAAAGAACAAACCCGGCTCTGAATAAGAACCGGTTCTCGGTTCCCATCCCTACGCATGCGATTAATTTTACAATCCTTAACGCGTTAAAATAATTTAATGCAATTAACGCAAAATTACTGAAGCACAATTTCTATTCTAACCCTTTAACCCAATTTTTCTTATCTGCTTGCGATCAGATAATTTTAAGTTGGTATACTCTGGAGAAGTTTTCAATTCAATGATCCAGGAAGTGAATGCGTTCAAATAATCCATTAAAAACAGTGCTAATATAAAGGAAACCAGGCTGATAACGTCAGAGATTGTAGAGCTCTGTCATATTCTGCTATTGTCTCTGAAGAGCGCGAGCCCTCACAGTCGCGCTGTGTGATGTACAGACTGATCAGACTGTCAACACATCCCACCACTGTATGGCCAGAAGAGACGCAAACTACAGTTTCTCAACTGGATAACCAGTCTCGCTAGTAGATTTTTGATGGATGAAGACTGCAATCAAGGTAAAGACTATGACAATGGCGTACAGGAGTCGTACAGTAAGCATTTGTGAGTCCGCTATAATAATGCGAGTATGAGTGCTCTTGACGCACTGATCGCACATTTTATTTATGAACAGCACAGACATTTCCATACATTTACGTCGTTTCCACACACAATCACAATAATGCATGGATTGGTCTACAGTAGTAGATACATGCAGGCGGTTGGTTTAGGGAATTTATTATTATTATTATTTTTTTTTTAATCACCATGTAATCCTGTTCGGTATCGCAACTTCTCTAAAATGTAAAAAAGCTTTTTGCTGTTGCGACTTTCTTAAAGAGTTAATGTAATGAAAATGTGCGCATTGAATTGATTCAGTCATGTTCAAATCATCACTAAACGTTTGTCATGACATCTCTCTGCTCGCATAATAAATATTATTTTAGAAATGATTAATTATTTTAGTTTAACACGGCATACTTGTTCAGTGATAACTTTGAAAAAAAAAAAATAGATAGCCATAACGGTCTTATCAAGTACTGTACGACATTGTATCCGAATGCAGATACAAAAAGTTTTGTGATTGTTACAAATACTGGTATTTGCTCTATGGTATTGTGAAGCACCTTTATTTTAGAGTGTATGACAATATTTACAGGATGTATTGAGGAAGAGCCCAAACTACTTTCAGTGGCCAAGTGATGCTTATGGTCCACGATATTGGTACAGATTCGGTGTAATAAACAATGCATGACTGTATATTTCAAGTTGTAAAAGACATTTAGTTCCCACTTTAAGTGAACCTTAGTTCCCAGGTCTTTGACAAGATGGATTAAAATGCTGATAGTCAAGAAAACATGAGAAAAAAAACATGACAGTATGATTGAAATGTAAAAATAATAATAATAAACATTTATTTTGTGACACCTAAAAGAGAATATTTGGTGCCTACCTTTTTTTTTTCTTATAGGAGCCAATGGCTCCTTAGTCAATTTTTTTTGTCTGGAGCCCCATGAACAATGGAACTAAGACAGAAATAATATTAAGTGATTGAAAAGACAATCACAAAGTGTTTGTGAAGCTGTTTCTCACCTAAACATGCATGCTCTTTGCGTCAGTGGCAGCATGAATGCAGATTTGAATTTTCTAGTAAGACTTTTTCAAAGATTTAATAGATGAATCATTCTTTAGAAATTAAATAGCTTGGGTGTTTGAATCAAGATCGCAATCTTTTAACGATTAATCGTGTAGCTCTGCTTAGTTCCTATCTTTCAACTATGGAAGCCCTGAAGGGCACGGTGAATTGTCCATGAGTCTGTTTCTAATGTTTATTACAGCAGAAAAAAATACAGGAAACATTAAGACTCTGAGAAATAAGGGTAAAAATGTTTAGGGTTTAGCAACTTGAGACAAAATATTTTATTGTTTATTTATCACGTTTTATAATGTGCATTAAGAATTTGGTACAATGTTCCTCAATCTTTAGGATGGATCCTTATGCTGGCCTTTCCAAGGTGAATACTCCTCTGCAAACCCCTCTCAAGCTTTCCCTGCACGAGTGGTGCACTCAGCCTGATTCTCCAGACCAGAGCCATCACTATGAGCTCTTCGCCGTGGTCATGCACAGCGGAGTAACCATCAGCAGCGGTCACTACACCACTTGCATCCGCATGATGGATCTCCATCGCACCACACTCAGGCTTCAATCTCAGGATGAAGATCAAGACCGAGAGGAAGACACTAAACAGAAGAAAGAGGAGGTACCACAAACAGAGTACGATGATGGTGAGGTGTCTTTCAGCTTGCCTGGCAGAGGGACAAATGTGGCCAGAGTCAGCACGACAACAAGCATGTCCAGGAAATCAGGAAGCAAAAGGTCCTCCGAGGGTGTTGGGCTTTTAGGAGGACAGAGAAGTGTCACCAGTTATGAGCTCAGCAACAGCAATCAAACCAATCCAGAGAAGGCTCCCGGCTCGGCCGGTCGTGCTGCCGGTTCTTTGCTTCAGAACACAGTGAAGAAAGAGCCAGAGGAAGAGGGAGTTGATGCTATGGGCGACGGAACCCAGGTGTGTTTTGACCTCGCTCTGCAAAACCTTTTGGACTTTGAGGGAAAGTGGATGCTGTTTGATGACTCCGAAGTGAGACTCTTTGAAGAAGAGGACTTCCTCAGAGCCTGTTCCCCCGAGACATGCACCACCTCTACACCTTACCTGCTATTCTACAAGAGAGTCTCTCAGTAAAAAACAGCCGAAGGGACTCGGTTACGAAGTTTTACTGGTAAGACGTGGACTGTGAAAGTACATTGGTAGGAAACTGGAAAAGCAAGTCAGGATGTGTTAATGGTCGATATGTACGTTTGTGTAACAAGTGTCAGTGAAAAGCCGATGTGAATCTTTCAAGGCCATGACATTTGTTGCCACTTTTTTTGTCTTACTGTTTTTGTACTTTATCTTCTTGTTCAGCAAGTCCATGTCATCAGCTTTTCAATGACCCTAATTCAAACGCACCTTGGCACTTACTGTAGTTCATGTGACAGTTTTCATATACTTTCAAGCATTCCATAGAAGCTCTAATGAATAGCACAAAATGATTTCTTGTGCACTTAAATTTTATATTTTTGTAAAAGATCAATTCATGCTTGTTTGGGTTTTGTCTCACGTATGAATTCACATTGTCCGTTTTGGAGAGTATTATTAATAGCTTGAAAACCCAAAGTAGATTTCACATTAATTTCTTCATTTTTTTTTATTTGATACTAGAAAGCACAGGCAATGTGTTTTGTTCCCTGGTGCAGACTATTTGCACACAGAGAATCAAATTTAGGTGGGCAACCTCGAAAGCAGAGCATGTATAATTTGTCTATAAATGACCACAGGGAAAAAGTGACCTATTTTTCCAGGTTTTAAAGTTTATCAGCCATACCTCAGTCCAGTCTAAGAAGCTTTTCTATCTAATGTTGTGAGCAGACCCTGCGATTACACCAAGATCTCTATGAGCAATAAATAAAACAGTTCAAGAGAATCTCTTACATTCTGTTGTATATTTGAGGCAGGGAAAATGTAAATATTTTTCTATTACCTGGTTATGTAGATTCTTATTTGCCACATTAAAATACCAACATATAAAATTAAGTCTTTTGGTGCAGTTTCTTTAACAACACACTGGAATGGCCATTAGAGTATTTATTTAGTAAAATATTTAAAGTAAACAAAAGGCACATAAAACTTAATAATGCTGGGAAAAAAAAGATCATCACCTTTTTTGCATTTTCTGTAAGGATTAAATAAACTCTTAAGTTGTACCGTAACTATTAAAAATGCACTGGGATGAAGTAAAAAAAGAAAATAAAATAGATACAGTAATAGATACAGGTTTTGACACATTGTATGCTAAATTCATCATCAGTTCTTGTGATCATGTAACTGGCCATTTTGTAAACGAATACAAAATTGGAATGATGAACCAAACGTCTTAACACACATCTCTTTTTACTTTATGGCAGAAACACTGACATTGTGAGGAGGATTGATATATACAAATAAATAAAATTGCATTTGTTCTTTTTATTTCTTCAATCTTCACACGTCTAGCTTGCGAAGGCTCATTCTGCTAAAAGAGTCTCTGAAAGGAAAAGAAAAACATTAATGTTATAAAAGGAGTATAAAAATATTCTTGAGGAAACAAACCTTTAATCGTTAGCAAACTATTTTAAAAATATGCTCGCTAACAACTTGACTACCTTCTCAAGCTGTCCTTTTGCTGCTTGTTAAAATGAAAAAAAGTACATTTAAAACACCCACACCTTTTTGGACAATTATGTAACACATTATCCATATCTCATCTGTTATGAGTAACTAACTAATCATGCTTTGCAGTTGATGAACCACACTAAACAGTCCAGGCAATGAAGGCCCATTTCCTGACTGTAGTAGGTCTCCATTTGATAGAATTTCTATGCATTCTACAATATTTGTAGTACAATTTAAATCAAAATTTTGCTTTCATATGAAACAAACGGAGCAATTGTCACTGTACTTTACAGTGAACCATTTGACGATGTATTAATAAAATATTGATGGCCCTTTTATTAAAATATTAGGGTTTAAAAGGGAAACTCCCATCATTATTAATTCATTCAAACTTAGTTTGGGAAACTCAAGTTGCTGTGGTAAGCTGGTTTATTAAGCGCAATGTGACGTATAAAGGACATTCTTAACAGCTTTTGACAATTTTAATTGTCTGACCTGTGTGAGTTGACCTGTAATACAGGTTTGTAGAGTTGTGGGATCTTCCTGTTAATGAGAGGCTGCAGAGCTTCTTTCAGTCTGTGGTAGTTCCTCTCCAGCTCTCTCTGATACTCTTTCTGGTCTGGACCAATCAGACTCTTATTTTTGCGAAGGGCATCTTCACATCTAGGGGAGTTATTAAAGGTTGCAGGGTTAAATTAAAGTCTTTTGAAGGGAAGTCAGTTCACACTCAGGCCATTTTGGTAACGAGGCATTTACCATGCAGGCATTTCAAAGTTCTAAGTGTATTACTGACCACTATATTTTCTGACAAATTTTCTGAAACGCACATCATTTTACAGATCAATGTCTATTTGGAATCGACTTTGTCTCATCATGCAGAGTTCAGAACAAATATTAATTTAAGAGGACAGTAACCCAGGAACTGCTGCAAATGGCCTTGTGAAAGCTGGAAATTGTCATGTTCTTTCACTTGGTAATATTTTGAATGTAACTGTAATGTTTGAATTTTCTTGATTGTAATTTGTGTTTGTTTTGTGTAATTTTATGTTGTGAAGATTTTTAAAGAGGACCCCAGGAAGACTAGCTGCCATTAAATGGGCCGCTAATGGGGATCCTAATAAAACAATATTATTACCATTTAACTGTTAAAATAATGTGCCATGCAACCATACAAAAGTAGCAACATTTACATGGACTGCAATAGTTCAATTCTTTTTGGGATAATCGTTCCTATAATCATATAGTAATACTACATTAATGTGATGTAAGAAGTTATGGTTAGTAGTTGGACTACTGGAGTTCATGTTAATTAATGTAGTTTGAGAGCATCTGAAATCAAACCTCTTGGTGAAGTCTTTAAAGCACAGTCGCAGTTTATTATGGTGCCTGTAGAGTTTAGGATCACTTGGGATCTCAGACAGAAACACCTGGGCCACCTCAAGAGGGCCCTGTAGAGAAATACAATACAATGCATATATAGTTTAGAATCATTCAAATGATTTACTCATGTCACCAATGACACAAAAATGTTTGTATATATATTTATATACAAAGATTTATGTATGTGTGTCTGTATTAGGGTGTGCGATATATATCCTCTGCGATATCGCAATTGTTGTTTTAGCGAGATTATATTTATTCATCCGTTAAAATAAACCTACCATAAAAATTACAGACTTCAGCAGGGGACCCCACTGTATTATTAAGTGAATAGGCTCAACTAGTCACCTGGTTAACAGTGGTGCCAACAGACCCCTGAAGAACCATCTGTAACATTTTGGCATCAGATGGGTCTTGATGAGTGGCAAAAGCCAGCTCCTGTGTCTTCTTCTGCATGTCCTCAATGGCTACTTCAATAGGCATGGAAATTATCTGAAAGGCAAATAGTAATATATTCATATGATTCCTTAACCTTAAGAAAACACCGTGGCATGTGTATTTGTGTTATCAGTGTTATTGTTAAATAAAACCAAAACTATTAATACATATTTTTGTTAACCGGAAATTGAAGTCAAATCATATATATATATATATATATTGTAATATACAAGTATTGATATATTATAGATTTATATGAGCTAAATGACTAATTACTAAAATTGAAATAAAAAATAAAGCTAAATAGAAATATAAAATCTAAATAAAATAAAAACGACAAAAGCACACAAAATTACTACAAACAGAAAACTTTTATCAATAATTTTATAATATTTTGTTATTCATAATCGGAGTCTGATAGTCCCTCGCCCTTCATTACAGAATTAAAAGTTCATGAAGTGTCCAACATTCCACACTTCGTTTTTTTTAAGTGCATCATCCAAATGTTTAAAGTGCACTTTTTCTTTTTTGGAATTTTCAGTGTGAACCAGGGCCGGCCCGTGGCATAGGCAGTATAGGCAAATGCTAAGGGCGCCACTCATCCATAGGGGCGCCAGAATGAGTGAACAAGTGAATTTTTTTTTACATATTTAAAAACCATTGATTCGAAATACTACCAAACAAAGTAAAAAAAAAAAAGTCCGGCTCTTCAATCTTCCCCCGCCCATCGAGTGCTTGAAGTGCGTCAGAAACAGAGCGCGCACGATCAGTTGTTGGTAATTTGTTGTGTAGCGTGCCCAGACGCCGCATCCAATGTAGACAGCACTGCTTTTGTTAACACACAGCTCGTAGAAACGGGCCTGGCAGCTCGCGCCAGTTCTAGACACGGTGAAAGTTTCCTGATTGTGACGGAAGGCCAAATTTACATGACACATTATAAATGAGCATAGTCTGCGATAGATACAGTGCCAAAAAGAAGAGAAGAGGATAAAGACAGAGGTAAAGAGATGTAGTGAATGAACAATTTATTGCATAGGAGTAAGATACTATAATTTCATGGCAGTTATTTTTACCTTAAACTTAGGCCTAGTCCACACGGACATGGGTATTTTTATAACCGGAGTTTTTCCTCCTGCGTTTAAAAAAAAAAATCCCGTCCACATGAAAACGCAAAAATGTGCTATCAAGCGCTGTCAAGAGCATGCCACAACAGCAGGCGGCGATATAACCCGAATTGTAAAGTCACCTTGGCCAATCAGAAGCAGTAAGCAGCGCACAATCTGACGTCAAACACAGCGGATAACGGCGCACACTCTGACGTCGCAAGGCAAAAACCCCGGTTTTACTGTCCACACGACAACACTGCTACCAGCGTTTCTGAAAATGCTCACCCTGGCCGTAGTTTTCAAAAATGTTCGGTTTCGGTGCCCTGAAACTGCGTTTTCGTGTGGACGAAAGGCCGAACCGCCTAAAAAAAGTCACTGTTATAAAAATACCCGTGTCCTTGTGGACAGGGCCTTAATGTTAGCAGTTGTTCTGAGTTCTGAGTCCCCAGACTGTGATTTTGTACAATCATGTCAGTTTTAAGACGCATTTTTTATTATCACTTTTTTATAAATGTTTTACTCTACAGTTGTGCAGTTTTGGGGGGATACAGTACAGGCCAAAAGTTTGGAAACATTACTATTTTTAATGTTTTTGAAAGAAGTATCTTCTGCTCATCAAGCCTGCATTTATTTGATCAAAAATAGAGAAATTTTTTTATATTGTGATATATTATTACAATTTAAAATAATTTGTTTTCAATTTATTATACTTTAAATTATCATTTATTTCTGTGATTCAAAGCTGAATTTTCAGCATCATTACTCCATTCTTCAGTGTCACATGTGACATCCGGTCTATCACATGATCCTTTAGAAATCATTCTAATATGATGATTTATGAGTGTTGGAAACAGTTCTGCTGTAATGTGTGTGTGTGTGTGTATATATATATATATATATATATATGCTAAATCATGAACACAATGACAGGGTGAAATGGGCTGTGATGCATGGGGCGCCAGGTAAAATCTTGCCTAGGGCAGCAAATTGGTCAGGGCCGGCCCTGGTGTGAACACACTATTGGCACTATTTATACTACAAAACATCATAGTATAGTGCGTAAGTACGCAATTTGCAACACACCTTCATATTCCATTAGCTATTTAAATGATCTTGATACATTTCATGTTATTTTCATCTAGCATGGAAAAACTATATAAGATATATATATATATAAGAATATATATAAAAGCATGTATGTGAGTTACCTCCTCTTTATGGATGATGTTGATGCGGGTCTTGATGTAGGGGAAAGCGTGGGAGGTAGTAAGAATGGTCTTCCGTTTAAACTGTTCGTGCAGGTCACCGTGAGCTCTTCCATCGAGTGTAAATGGCGTGCAGTAGACGAAGCGGCGCAGGTTGTAGTTCTTATCGAAGTACGTGATGCGGTCCTTCATTTCATAAGTGTCAAAATATGGTTCAACGTATGTGATCTGAATGAAGGCCTGTATTGGAAAGTGATTTTATTCTCAATGCAAAGTATGGTCGTTTATTGTTTTTAAAATGGAGCACAAGTATAACACCATAATCTGGTATTTCAACACACCTTGTTTGGGTCCAATTTACATTTGTCAACTGGGTTGGAATCTTTAATAACTTCCACTTGTTCCTCGCCAAACCTTTCACCATAGAAACTCTGGAATTAAGACAAAATTAACAAATTAAGAGAGGTTAAGTATGTGTACTACAAAAAAAAAAAAATTCTAAATTGCTTATCTAAAAAACGTGAAACAGAAAATGCTAATTGTTTTGTACCTCAAGCCTATGTGAGATTTCTGCCAGCTTGGTGATGGCTGGCTCTTTGTAGACAAACTCCTGCTCATCCAGGTCACCAAATTTAGAACCATAAAATCCAACTCTGAAATAGGTGCCAAACATTCGCTTTCCATTCTGAAACAAACAAATGTGTTAATTACTAATGTGCTGTTAATTAAAGCTGCCATTTAAAAACACCAGATAACATGGTAACATAAATCCTGTTGGTATTCATTTGACATATGTCATGGGTTACTCATAAAGAAAGGTAAAGTGCAATGAGGCAAACACAATATTTTCTAATGGCAGCAAGTTGATGTAAACATTGTCTGGTACATGTTTACATAACCTGCATTCAATGCTGGCAATAGTGATGCAATTATAGTACTTACATCTACCATTTGAGGATATTTGACACAACCTCTAAAAAGAAGGACCAAAAACATTGATTTCTTTGATTATCACATATTATTATTCCAAATTTCTATATAGTTTCTTGATGTTACACTACCATTCAAAAGTCTGGGATCAGCAAGTTTTTCTTTAAAATAAATACTTAAGAAATTAATAACAAATGTTGTCCTTGTAAAAAAAAATTCCACAAACATTAAGCATCTTAACTGTTTTCAACATTGATTTGATACTGATAAGAAATGTTTCTTGAGCAGCAAATCAGCATATTAAAATTATTTTTGAAAGACCATGTGACACTGAAGACTGGGCTGATGGCTGTTGAAAGTAAAGTACTGTATTTTCCGGACTATAAGTCGCACTTTTTTTCATAGTTTGGCTGGTCCTGCGACTTATAGTCAGGTGCGACTTATTTATCAAAATGAATTTGACATGAACCAAGAGAAATGAACCAATAGAAAATGCGTCTCCAGCCGCGAGAGGGCGCTCTATGCTGCTCAGTGCTCCTGTAGTCTACACTGAAGACATAGAGCGCCCTCTCGTGGCTAGAGACGGTAATGTTTTCTCTTGGTTCTTGGTTCTAAATAAATGCGACTATAAGGTGCAACTTATAGTCCGAAAAATATGGTATATTTTAAAATATTTTAAAGGGGTCATGACATGAGAAATCAAATTTGTCTTGATCTTTGGCATATAAGAGGTTTGGCATAAACATCCTGCAATTTTCATAGCTTAAAACATCCTTCTTATTATAAACAAAGAAGTGTATTATAAACATTTATTTAATCAACCTCGAAAAAATGGCTTGTCACCCGACACAAACATTTGCAACACTGCCTCCAGAGCGAGGCGTTGATGAATAGTCATCTTCTCTTCATATGCCCTGACTACTGGCGTTCGGTCGCTTAATGGCTTGACTCTTGATCACGCTGAATGTGAGGGTCACGTTGCGTCAAAAGCAAATAAAAAATTACAATCACTGCCGAAATCGTCTACACTGGATATACATGGATATACACAGTATACATCTGCGCTTTTTGCTTTCTGACATGTTCCATGTGTTTAAGTCTGTCATCAGTAGGACAAATGGAGTGAATGTTAGTTTTAACGCATTTGGTTTAAACTTGGTTTTATTTGCATCTTTGTACGGATATCACAAGGATCATAGCGTAGAAACAATTGTATAGTTTATTTTTAATGGCATCCCGGGGTCTTGTCTGATGATTTTATTTTGTAAATGAGGCACAGTGTGATGGAGAGTTCACAAATAAACATTTGTTGAATGTGACGTAACATACAGCCAAGTATGGTGACCCATACTCAGAATTCATGCTCTGCATTTAACCCATCCAAAGTGCACACACACAGCAGTGAACATACACACACAGCAGTGAACACGCACCCGGAGCAGTGGGCAGCCATTTATGCTGTGGCGCCCGGGGAGAAGTTGGGGGTTCAGTGCCTTGCTCAAGGGCACCTAAGTCGTGGTATTGCCGGGCCGAGACTCAAACCTACAACCCTAGGGTTAGGAGTCATACTCTCTAACCACTAGGCCACAACTTGCCAAAAATTGAAAGATGAAGCGGAACTAGATCAGACTGCAACTCAAACCATAAGTAAATTATTTCATTATGCTTTGTCTTGAAATCTGGAAGTCGACTTTTTTATTTTTATTTTTTTTTTACATGCAATAGCGAGGGGGTGTTGATACCATTTCTTATGCAATGACTTTAGCCAATCATAACAGTGCCTGACTCCAGACCAGCCTTAAAGGACCCACTTCTAAAAACAGGTCATTTTAGAGAGAGGGTCAGAATGAGGGTTTAAAATAATAATTTTCCCACATATTTATTTATTAACTATTATTTATGAACACTTTTTTTATTAACATTATAAGTAAACCTTTAGGGACATTAAAATAAAAAAAATAAAAAAAAAATCCATGTAATGACCCCATTAAAATAGAAAATGGTCATCTTAAAATGTAATATCAAAATATATATATATATATATTTTTTTTTTTTACTGTATTTTTGATGGATTAAATACAGGCTTGCTGAGCTGATTTCAAAACCATAACTTTTTTATAATGGTATATTAGAATTGTTATTAGCCATTAAAAATAAAAAAAGAAGAAAAAGAAATTGAGCATCTCCACATAAGACACAATAACTGAATATAGTTTGAGTTTGAGCCAAGCTTGTGGACAGTGGTGCAAGAAGCGGTTCTGAGAAAAGTGGGAACTTTCTCTGTAAACCATATTAGCACAGGAGGACATAACAGGAAGAAGACAAGATAACCTGATGTCCTTAAAGAGTAAGTCAACAACTGTACTCCAAATAAGAGACAAAGAACTGAACATAAGTAGCAAGCTCCTCATGAGAAAGTAAACGTGCTGCTGAAGCCTAATACAGAATGGTAAACTGAAACACTTATGTCAATAGAAATAGAATGTCAGATAGAATTAGTATGCGCTGGAGTAACAGGGTAGGCCATAGAAGCACAGTAAGGAAAATGAGTGGTGGGTATATATGTGCAGAACCGGGAACATGTCTGAGTGCACAGGAAGTGAAGTATTAATCAGATGCAGATAAAGGCTGAACCAAAGCAGACCAACCATACAGCCCAAATGTAAATTTTAATAATCCGAACAATGTCTAACAAGAGATTAAATATTTTCCATATATCACCTCTATCATAAGTGAAGTAACACATTAAGTATATATGTGTGTGTGTGTGTGTATATGTGTGTGTGTGTGTGTGTATATAATATATATAATGTATATGTGTATAATATATATATATATATATGTGTGTATAATATATATATGTGTATAATATAAATATATATATGTGTGTATAATATATATATATATATATATATATATATATATATGTGTGTGTGTATAATATATATATATATATATATATATATATAGATATATAGCTGTTCAAAATGGGTGTAAACAAATTATCAATGAGCCTAAATGAAAAACTAGTTAACCACTTGAGCTGTTATTTTGATTTTTTGAGAATTAGGCATATGCAATATTGGACCCACCGGTGGGTCCCCAGAGATGATGTGGTTAAATAGAGCATTAGAGTTGTATAAAACATTGTATAAATAAATAGTAAGGAATAAAAGATGCATAAAACTGTGTGAATGATGGACATTCCAGTCCTGTGGAAATGTGTCGAGTTTTCTGCCGAGTTCAGATTGTGTGGGCCTGGATACCAGGTGTCTGAGATGGTTCAGCCCCTCTCCGTTTCATTACGAACATTTTTTTATTTTGTTTTGTTTTTTTTCCTGTCATAAATGTTATGGAAATAAACCCTCGGACTATGAACTTACCACAAGACACAATAATTAAAGTGGGAAGAGGAGGGGTCAGCAACCAGGGAAATAAAAAAGGAGAGAACAGAACATTTTAATCAGGAAACCAAGAAACTATTTGAAAGACTAACAAAACACGTACAAAGAAAACAAACAAACAGCAATACTACCATGAATCAATACTTAAAAAAAACACAAAAAGACAAAAAATAAAACAAATGCATGCAATGAAGAAGAAGCAGGCACAGAAAAGTGCATTAAGGGTTTTTATTAAACAGACAGTTGAGAGAGGTGTAATGCTGAAATAAGTGTCAAATATGAAGGTTTTGTTGAGTCATTGCCATGCAATAAATCAAAGTGAGATTAAAACTAGTGTACAAACAAATTGGTGTATATGAGAACTCAGGGGTCGATTTAGTTTTCAATGAAATAAAACTCATATAAAGACAAGGTCAGTTGGACATCAATTTGAATGTAAATGTTTTGAAACGATGCTCACCAGGATATCCCTTTAGAGGAGAAAAAAAAGAGAGCATAATTTACCAAATAAATAAATAAATCTTCATAGTCTCCAAAAAACATCTAGCCCTTATTCAATCATCAGCTGATTTTTTAAATAAATACCATAATTAATAATTCTGTCAATGGTAACTCACACTCATGTTATTCCAAACCTGTACGATGTTCTTTCTTCAATGGAACACCAAAAATTATATTTGAAGACTATCCTAGTTTTTGTTTTGTTTTTTAAGATAAAGCCCAATAGTACTTTACTTTTTCAGCAACGTTGGTTCCGGAAGTATTTTCACATTTTTTTCCCCATAGTGATTTAATAGTGATTACCAGCTGCTAGGTGAAAATTTCACATTTTAATTTGAAGTAAAAATTAAAATTTGGACAAACCGACAAAAATACAAGTTAACTATAATCCCAAGAAGGACTGCAAATGACAACCAAATGAAAAATGGAGAAATATAAATTCATTCATTTAAAGTTGTTAATTATAGATAAAATTTATTGGAAAATATGCACATATATACACAGTATATGTAATTATTTCAAGAGCATAGGGAGGGCTGACTCTTTTGTCATTCGCACTGCTTTGTGTTTTTTATTTTTTTATAAATAGTGTGAACTAATGACTTTAACAGGCATATGCCATCCATTAGCAACCTATGAACTCACAGTAAGTTATCATTAAAAATCAATTATCCTATGGAGAAAATCACTGGGACTGTACTTCCAGAACCCAAAAGACTGTTGCACTCTATAATGAAAATAAATGAGGACTGTTGCTGTCAAAAAACAAAACAAAACAAAATTAAATACAAGTGTTAAGTGTCAAACTGTTATTTTGAGGCTGATCTTTGCAATGATTTGATCTAGTTCACAATATGTCCATGACTTGTTTACGAATCTGACTCATTCATTTTTCAAGCTAAACGGACTCCGTGATCCAGTCATACATATTTAAAGTATTTTCTTATATGTTCCATAGAACAAAGATAAAAGTCTCAACACATTTGGAACGACATGAGGGTGAGTAAAATATGTTTAGACTTTCATTTTTGGGCAAACCAGTCCTTCAAGGTTATTGACATGTCTCACATAAATCGAACCCTGTGCTTTTGAGACATGATAAGAAGACAAAGATGGCAGTACTGATGAGACAGAGTGAGAGATACAGATGAGGGAGTGAAATGACGCATTCATGAATAAATCTGTCATTAGTGTCACAGTGGCTCCCATGCATGGCCTGTCAAAAATGACAATGTTAACATTGTTTTTCCTCAAGAAAGAGAAGGGAGAGAGAGGAAGATGAGAAGAAGAAGAGGGACGCTGCTGCCCACACACCACTGACAGCAGTCCCACGGAAAGAGAGATGGAGGGATGGACGAAAAAACAAAAACGTCCATAAAAAGGTTAATGGGTCAAATTCACAGCAAAGAGAGTCATGATAAATGCCCACATCTTGCACGTATGGGCCAAGCATTAACCAGGAAGTTTAGCACCTACCTCCCAGCCTGTGCTCTGTATAACAGAGAGAATACAGCACAAATCAACATACACAGGTCACAATCACCCCTTTACTGACTGCAAAGCACTATGGGAAACACTTGTTTCTGAAAACCCATAAACTACTTTTCAAAAGTTTGGGGGCAGTAAGATTTTTTTTTAATTAAATTGATGAATTTTTTATTTATATTTTTTCTGTTAGATTTCTGGAAAATAAATAAATACTATATATATATATATATGTGTGTGTGTGTGTGTGTGTGTTAGTATATATATATATAGTGCTGTCAAACGATTAAATTGCATCCAAAATAAAAAAAATTGTTTAAATAATATATGTATGTGTTCTGTATATATTTATCATGTGTGTGTGTGTGTGTGTATATATATATATATATATATATATATATATATAAATACACACACACACACATGCATGCATATTTCAGAAAAATATGTTGTTTATATATTAAATATTTTTAATATAAATGATACAAATATAGACATGTAAATATTTCCACAATACATACTGTATGTGTGTGTATTTATATTATTACATAATATAAATATATAATATATACATAAATATACACAGAACACACATATATTATGCAAATAAAAACTTTTATTTTGTATGCAGTTAATCGTGATTAAATGTTTGACAGCACTAACATATATATGAACATTAGAGACTTCAAAAAATAAATAAAATAAAAATAAATAAATCTTCCCGACTCCAAACTTTTGAACTCTAGTGTATCTGTTAGACTGTACTCTCCATGCAAGACTCCTCATCCCTATATAATCTCCATGCAATAATATAAAATAGCTATATATTACAATTTGGAAAGAAAACACATGACATGTGTTTGCTTGTTGTATGATGCTACGGTGATCTGGGTTGTTGCCAAGAAGTTTGTATACAGATGCTAAGGTGTTTGTTGCATTGTGGTTACTTTCTAGCCCAGGTTAAAAGGGTCACCCTATCCTGCTCACCTCTTTCAACGTATGTAAATATCAACTCTGGCTGCTTCTCCTCAACCGGTCACTCAATTTCAGGACTCAATAATATCAATAACATTAATGCTGCAAATCTAGTTGCTCTTATGCTACGCATGAGCAAGATATAAGGCTATAAGTACACCAAAGACTATAAGTATAAAGTTTTAATAATCATTCTAATCCAAATAGAATACTGGAGTCTACACCACAACTAAAATAATAACGTGACAGAGGATCAATATTGTTGGAATCACTTTCATAACAATTTTTGGCTTGTTTTCCAGCTGATGAATGATAAAATGTTAATTAAATGATACTTGCATTTCTATAGTAAAATGCAATCAGAATGCATCAGACTGTAAAGAACTTGAGCATTTAAGCACACAATTATTATAAACAGACTGTGTGTCGGTGTAGACTCTAATATAGCTATCGTTACAGTTATAATTCTCAGTATGAATAATACTTTTCAGAACACCAAGGAAATCTCCCTAATAAAGCTCACATCCACAGCACCTCACTCTGATGGAAGAGAGATAAACATAGTCATGCAGTCTTGATGATGCAAAGACTCTTTTCTGTGTCACATGAATCACGTCAGTGTGTATACACAAGCAAAATGTTGCCAAGTTAGACTTCTGGCAGCTAGTTGCTTTGTCCTACTAGGGCAGTAATACTAAGTCCTGCTGTGTTATGCAGCATGAAGAGGCTAAACAGAGCATTTATTTTAGGATACAAAATATAAATAACTAGACCTTTAAAATAAGCATTTACCTGGTGTACAATTTTGCCAAAGGCTTCCTGAAGTTTACCATGAATAGTGGCTAATTTCTTGGCATCCCTGTTGGCCTCGTGAATAGGGATGAGTACCTTGTAGACTTCGTTCACTGCTTCGTACATACCAGCCTGGAGACAAATAACGAGAAGAATGGTTCATGACCGGTATAAAACAATTTGATGTAATACAGCTTAACAAGCTGTTATAACAAGCTAAATATTATTATACATAGCAATCAAATAAATTGAATGAATAGTTCACCCATTCAGTGCTTAAAAGTTACTCCCCCTCCAAGATGTAGAGGAGTTTGTTTCTTAATTGGAGCAAATTTGGAGAAATTTAGAATCATTTGCTCACCAATGGATCCTCAGATTTTCACTTCACAAGATTAATTGACGATCATGTCGATAACTCATGGATTATTTTGACATTTTTTTATCAGCTGTTTGAACTCTCATTCTGACGGCACCTATTCTCTGCAGAGGATCTATTGGTGAGCAAGTGATGCTAAATTTCTTCAAATCTGTTGCGACGAAGAAACAAACTCATCCACATCTTGGACAGCCTGAAGTTGGCCAAACTATTCCTTTAAGACGAACAGAATGCAGCCATGTCATAAGCCCCTTTCACACTGCACGTCGGACCCGGCAAATTGCCGGAACATTGCCGGGTCGCCTTCTGTGTGAAGGGGATCTAGTAACATTGCCGGGTTCAGTCCCGGGGCGAGCGCTGTGTGAACAAAAGCCAGATCTAATTTCGTGTCATAGTGATGACGCACGTTATCGCGCGACTCTTTTACCGGCTGTTTTGAAGGAAGATCAACATTCGCAACGAAAAAATATGTGCAAACTGTAATGAAGCAGAGATCAGTTAGTTACTCACTTTCCGCGCTGACGCCGAGATCGTTCGCTTGCTTCAGTGAAAGTATAACGTGCCTAACGTTTTCGACTCGTACATTACACGTCACGCCCTGATGTCACATGTCATTACGGGACCTTTACGGGTTGTGTGTGAACGCATGCACATATTCCGGGTAATCACTGACAGTGTGAAAGTGCAATAATCTAGCGACCCGGGAACAATTGCTGGAACACTTTACCCGTGTATTTGCCAGAATCGCAGTGTGAAAGGGGCTACAATAGTAATAAAGTAGAGGTCTTTTAAACCACATAGTAAATAACGCACCACAGAAAAGGAGGCTGCAGCCTGTTCCAGCAACCCAACTAAGCCTGTCTCAGTGAAGTACTTCCCAGAGCAGATGCCCTCCTCGTCTGGTGACACCACGTCATCTGACACAGCAGATTCTTCCAGCACATTAGAGGAAATGTTCTGTAGTGAGAAAGATATCATGAATATATTATAATTAAAACATAAACAACCGACAAGTTATCTGTGTGCGGCAGGAACCTGAAAGGTGACACAGCCCACAGGCAGGTACTTGCGGTCCTCCAGCATGCTGAGGTACTCGGCCACCAGGGCGGCGCTGTGTACCAAGCATTGAGCTGCCTCTGCATGATTATTCCTCTCCGAGTGCTTCCCGGCCATATTTTGCAACCAGGTCAGTCGTAGATCTGGGGATGTCTGGTAGCCCTTAGCAATCCTACATAACAGAAATGACACATTTGTCGATCCAGTAAAATATCCAGTAAAAATAGCAATATTGTGGAATATTATTACTATTTTGAAATAACAGTTTTCTATTTAATATGTTCAAATAAAATGTGTTCACGTGAAGCTGAATTTTCTCCATTAATCCAGCTTTCACATGATCATTTTAATATGGTAATTAGGTGCACAAGAAACATGTCTATTCATTATTATCAATGTTGAAAACAAGTTGTGCTGCTTAATATTTTTGTGGAAAACACAATATATTTCCTTAATGAGATGTGATCCATTTTGCAATGTAAAAACTAGGGGTGTGCACGGATGGTCGAACATTCGAATATTCGTTCTGCTCTAATTATTCGATAAATAAAAATGATATTCGAATTTTGCAAAAAAAAAAACCAAAAGTTCACAATAAAACCTAATTTGGTCACTTTCTGTGATTCTCCACGGCATATTTGAAGATGTATGCAAGCAAAAAATAATTTATGAATGAATAAGGGGCCGTTCACATATTCTTCTCCAAAGCGCTTGGGCAGAAGCGCTCCTGAGGCGTCTGCCGTTGCTAAGCAACAGTGACGGGCTCTCTCCATGATGACGCGGAAATTTCAGCAAAGGATAAATGGATTTGCAGCACAAAAAAATCGCTTGCAGTAGCTCTGCTACTAAATTTATGATCAGCTGTTCTTTCATCTTGGCTGAGCTTTCAACGTTGTTACGGGAAAGAATGAAGCTGAATGTTTAGTTCTTGTCACATGACCTGCGGTGCACTTGCGGCATTCTGAAAAGTTGAGATGTTTTTAACTCAATGCTTTGCGGACACGCCTGGAAAAACGGGCGCGTCGCACCACGTGCGCATCGCAACCGCGTCGCTTCCATTATGAGCGCACATACCTCCCGCCTACATTGGAAATAACGAACTTGAGCGCACAAAAGACACGATATGTGAACGGCCCACAGAAAGTGACCGAATTCAAGAACGTTGTTGCGGCATCTCTCAAGCAATGAATAAACCGCTAACTTGGAGAATGCAGTGAAAACTCCTCTTCTCGCGTCTGCCCTAGACCCTCGGCACAAACATCTCAGGTTTTCTCGATGAAAACATGAGAGAAGTAAGAAAAAAAAACTTTTTTGAACATTATCAGATCATTTTCCTTAATGCGAGTGGTGCGGATGCAGCCGCCATCATCAACGATAAAGCGGATGCAATGCCCACTCGTCAGAGAAGGCTGAGCCAGTTCTTCATCGATGATTACAGAGTCCAGCCGAGACGAGTGGGAACAGTTCTTGCTGGAGCCATGTATTCCACCAGATGAGGATCCCATTCAGTGGTGAAACGAAAACACGAAGCGCTTCACAAAACTTATTCGCTTAGCACACCGTTATTTGTGTGTCCCGCCAACGTCTGTGCCGTCAGAGCGCGTTTTCTCCCCGGCCGGCCTTAATGTTAACAGACTAAGGAGCCGACTTTCCCCCGATCATGTTTACATGCCCGTATTTCTTAACAAGAACATGGAAAACAACAGAAAAAAAGCAAAAAAGATTTGCTGACAGTTTAAAAGTTTCAAAGTTAAGTGTAGGCTACGTTCTACAATAGCCTAATTGCTGCTTTACATTTTTTCTTTGTTCACTTTTTTTTTCACTTTTTATTTTGCTTTTAATCTGTACTTTTGTTTGTTTGCACGCATTGTTAAAGGTTTTCAGCTACAAAACACGATGTGTAGCCTAATGTTCAAGCTTATTGTGTGTAAGCTTGTTCAAAATGACGGAAACAATAAATGTTGCTGAAAAATAACGTCTGTCTCATTAAACTTAATTTAAATAAACGAATATTCGTTTTTTGTGAGCTCAAATATTCGAATGTGATATTTGCGGAAAACGCCCATCCCTAGTAAAAACAGTACCTGTACATCAGATCAATTAGCATCTCTGGATCTTCTTGATGTTCCTTCATTTTTACCGTGTCCGAAAGAATCATGTGCAGGTTAAACACCAGATCTTGAACCTGAAACCAAAGTCCAAATCAGTGTTTTGTGACAGGAATGAGCAAATAGAGGGTGGAAAAGGTTTATGTGCCTCACCTGGTCAGGAAAGGTGGTTTCTCTGAGCTCTAGGTCCTCCTCTGCATACGTGAGGATGGTCTTGAGTGAACGCCGCAGAAACTCCTCATTGAAGTTCTGGGACGTACCCACCAGAGACGAAAGAGACATGGTCACCTGCATTTTCACTCGTGCAAAGTTCTGCAGGAAAGAAAACAAACAAACATTTGATAAAGCTCTTCACATATAAACAGAGACTAAATAGTGTTTAAAAATGATTAATAAACATATGGTATAATTACAATGTAGTTTATACAACCCGAATTCCGGAAAAGTTGGGACGTTTTTTAAATTTTAATAACATGAAAACTAAAAGACTTTCAAATCACATGAGCCAATATTTTATTCACAATAGAACATAGATAACATAGCAAATGTTTAAACTGAGAAAGTTTACAATTTTATGCACAAAATGAGCTCATTTCAATTTTGATTTCTGCTACAGGTCTCAAAATAGTTGGGACGGGGCATGTTTACCATGGTGTAGCATCTCCTTTTCTTTTCAAAACAGTTTGAAGACGTCTGGGCATTGAGGCTATGAGTTGCTGGAGTTTTGCTGTTGGAATTTGGTCCCATTCTTGCCTTATATAGATTTCCAGCTGCTGAAGAGTTTGTGGTCGTCTTTGACGTATTTTTCGTTTAATGATGCGCCAAATGTTCTCTATAGGTGAAAGATCTGGACTGCAGGCAGGCCAGGTTAGCACCCGGACTCTTCTACGACGAAGGCATGCTGTTGTTATAGCTGCAGTATGTGGTTTTGCATTGTCCTGCTGAAATAAACAAGGCCTTCCCTGAAATAGACGTTGTTTGGAGGGAAGCATATGTTGCTCTAAAACCTTTATATACCTTTCAGCATTCACAGAGCCTTCCAAAACATGCAAGCTGCCCATACCGTATGCACTTATGCACCCCCATACCATCAGAGATGCTGGCTTTTGAACTGAACGCTGATAACATGCTGGAAGGTCTCCCTCCTCTTTAGCCCGGAGGACACGGCGTCCGTGATTTCCAACAAGAATGTCAAATTTGGACTCGTCTGACCATAAAACACTATTCCACTTTGAAATAGTCCATTTTAAATGAGCCTTGGCCCACAGGACACGACGGCGCTTCTGGACCATGTTCACATATGGCTTCCTTTTTGCATGATAGAGCTTTAGTTGGCATCTGCTGATGGCACGGCGGATTGTGTTTACCGACAGTGGTTTCTGAAAGTATTCCTGGGCCCATTTAGTAATGTCATTGACACAATCATGCCGATGAGTGATGCAGTGTCGTCTGAGAGCCCGAAGACCATGGGCATCCAATAAAGGTCTCCGGCCTTGTCCCTTACGCACAGAGATTTCTCCAGTTTCTCTGAATCTTTTGATGATGTTATGCACTGTAGATGATGAGATTTGCAAAGCCTTTGCAATTTGACGTTGAGGAACATTGTTTTTAAAGTTTTCCACAATTTTTTTACGCAGTCTTTCACAGATTGGAGAGCCTCTGCCCATCTTTACTTCTGAGAGACTCTGTTTCTCTAAGACAAAGCTTTTATAGCTAATCATGTTACAGACCTGATATCAATTAACTTAATTAATCACTAGATGTTCTCCCAGCTGAATCTTTTCAAAACTGCTTGCTTTTTTAGCCATTTGTTGCCCCCGTGCCAACTTTTTTGAGACCTGTAGCAGGCATTACATTTTAAATGAGCTAATTAAGTGGATAAAAGTGTAAAATTTCTCAGTTTAAACATTTGCTACGTTATCTATGTTCTATTGTGAATAAAATATTGGCTCATGTGATTTGAAATTCCTTTAGTTTTCATTTTATTAAAATTTAAAAAACGTCCCAACTTTTCCGGAATTCGGGTTGTACATATCTAATAATTAATTTAATATACATAGCTACATGTAAACTATTTATAAATAATAAATATATATGTACTCATACATCATATTTTATAAATTACACCACTGTTCAAAAATGTGGGTTCATACGTTTAGAAGGGAGTTTTTTTTTCCCAGCAGTGATGACAGTACAACCATTTAGAATACTACAAAAGATTAATATTTCAAGTAAATGCTGCTCTTTTGAACTTTTATTTATTATAATCATTAAAGAATCTTGCATAAACGGTTTTCAAAAAATATCAAGCAACACACTTATATTATAATGCATTTTATTATAATGCATATTTTATAATGCATTATAATATAAATCAGTGTACACCGTTGAATGGTGCTGTATTAAATAATATACAGTAATAGAAGATGAAATGAAAAATGGCATATTTGCTTATCTGTACATGTGGTACAGAATTGAGGGGCACAGACAATCTACTATTAATTATGCTGATTATGACAGAGTGTGTTTAAATCTTTCTCACATTCCCAATCTCAAAGTTCTGTCTCATGAGGAGGTAGAGGGAGGCGCTGGCGTGGGCTCTGATGGTGCTGATGCTACTGCTACAGTTCCTCAGGAGCCGCAGACACAGGTCAGCACACTGCTCGGTCTCCTCCTCAAAAAGCAGCTCTGGAAACTAAATGCACATTATGACTTAGACACGGTCACAAGAGATCATACACTATTCCATGTAAAGAGAGCAATCACCAAGCAAAATCTCATAGATCTGCTGGAGCTAAATTAGTTTGATACGAACTCGACAGAAAATTCTGCTCTTTGACCTGATCAGTGTTCACTCACCTTTGACACGAGTGCTCTCTGTGTAGCGAAGCAGTGTTGCAAATATAGGGCACTTTGATTACATGCCATGCTGTGTAGCAGGACTTTCAGAACCCCTCCCAGAATGCTTTCTTTGGACTCCGTCACTGACACGGTCTGCATGGCACATAGAGGAACCATCACAGTTATAATAAATGTCTTCTGTGTTAAAATATTGAGATTTATTGATAGTAGTTGAGATCATTACCTGAACTATTATTTCTAGTGTATCCAATATGATAAGATTAGCTTCAGTTGCCAAGTTGCCATCAATAATTGCTTCATGCTCCAGCTCAGCCCTGGTCCTGACAAACAATGAGGTAATGAATGTTTAGAGTGGTGCAATATGGCAGGTACAACATCAAGCGGATCCTTGAATGCCACAGCAATCTCCACACAAGCATTCAAAGTGAGTGTATACAGAAGAAGGGTGTCCTCTGCATACAGAGCAAATATTCTAATGCATACTTTAGTAAGCTTTTGTCCTAGCCTTAAAAAAAAAAAAAAAAACCTCTAATCTATATTATTACAGACTTTAATTTTACTTATATGGACTTAATGTTAACACTGTTATTATTGTTATTAATAATAATAAATGCACTAAACATTTAAAAATAAATATAAGTACTAATCTGTAAAGTACAGACCAGGTTTTTTTTTGTAATAATAATAATAATAATACATATTTAAATATTAAAACCAAATATTTAATTAAAAATCTATAAATAAATATTATAAAAACATGTTTAAAAATCTATACATATATTTTAGTTTTAATCTTTAAGATAAATACTTGAACTCTCACTTACACAGACTTAATCTTTAAAAACATGAAATAAAATAATAATTAAATATTCAATGCACTGAATATTTAAATATTGAAAAAAATCTAAATATTAAAAAATTAAGTTCTATAACCTGATCTTGATAGGTTTGAGTTAGGCTTAATCATTTCAAAGAGGTTTAACGATACACATGAACTTTAGATGTGCAAGCATATTCTAGTGAGCTTACAAACCTAACTAAGAAGGGCTCCTGACTTCTTTCATTGTGCAGCGGAATTCCCTTAAACCTGTATGGTACATGATTCATTCAAAAAAGGCCACACACAAACAACTGTATCATTACCCTTTATAGGGAAGGAGAGAGCCATGGCCCTGTCACAGACTTGGCTGATCATTGTTAGAAGCAGAGAGGGTGGTCTGTTGTTAAAAGGTTTTTGAAAATGTAGCATAATGCTTTATTGTTAAACAGCAACTCTGCACCTGGAGGTTCACTGTGTGCATACTTTGTGCAATCCATGATTAGGCTTTACTCATCAAGGCACTATATTTTGTACAAGCTAAATTAAACTTAAACATTTAGTACAGTAATTTATTCAATTTAGACCCTACAGGTAAACTATAAAATGCTTTTTTCTGCCGCTTTACTTTAAATGCAATTTAATACTGAAAATCAGTTAGCAAACAGGGGCTCCAGGAGCTAGAGTGGCATTTGAAAAGCGCCCATGTTAATATGAATTCCCTATGGTTGGGCCACTGAATAGGATTTGTTCGAAAAAGAGTTGAATGTACGGAAGCACCCACACTGCCAGACACTTGTCCTTTCGAAAAAGGGAGGAGTGATTACAGAAGGTTATTCAATGGCATCAAACAATAAACATCAGCAAAATGTTTCAATATAACTGAATGAATTAAGACCAGTGGTTCTCAACTGAGGGGCCACAACTACACAGCAGCAAAGGGGCTACAGAAAAATAGCAGCAAAATGCTTTAATCATTTCATAATAAATTGGATTAATTAAAGTATGATATTTTTACTCCAATAATAAATGGCAAACAACAGCTTTCACTATAGCACATAACATAGGGAATTATTTGCAGAAAAAAAAACACCAGAAATAAATCTCATCAAAACAAATACCTATAAGCAAAATATTTAAACTAAATGTTTCATACAGGCATTTTTTTTTCATACAAGCTAATTAAAACACAAGCAACCAAAATGCTATGTTAATAAGTAAATAGATGGTTTTATATTTTTATTAGATTATTTTTATTGTATTGGGATTAGGATCATGGAGGAACAAAGGTTGAGAACCACTGAACTCATGAAGGACAACTGCCACCATGTTAATTCTCCAAATTAAATCATTATTAGATACAGAATATTCTTGGAAAACAAGTTAAAGAGAGCAATATGACAACTATACAATATACTTATACTAATATACAGTATAACTTGACAGTAAGTATTAGGGTAACTACATTAAATGTTTAAATCATTCGCTGCTAAATCTTGGACCTGAGAGGCTGGTTAAAGAGCCATGTTGCACTCTTGTTATAAACAAACTGGTTATAACAGAATCACATCATCCAAGCTGCATCCTTCTCCCCAAATAAGCACACAAATTGGTCTAAATCAGATTCTGGTCAGCGGTCAGTAATAACTGCATCCAGACCAATCCAAGCACCAGTAGAGAAGAGCAGAACCAAAGCAAGAGGGAGAGGGGCTTTAAATTCAGATCTGAAGCAAAGCAGGCGTCATTGAAAACAAAACACACTTCAGCTGTACAATACCTGACTGATCTCTGGCCCCTAAACACACAGTACATGAAAGAACAAGGTCAAATAAAGGGGTTATTTGAGGTCAAATGGTTAATGGCTGTTCATACTATTAAAAACGGGATAAAATTAATCGTTTTATGGGAGGAAAACAAGCAGTTATCATAATTTAACCATACAGAACACACAGATAATAATAATAATAAAAAGAAACTATATATATATATATATATATATATATATTTAAAATAATTATATATTATTTATTATAATAGACAGTATTTTATTATTTATATTTAATAATTATTATTACTTTTTTCTTTTCTTTTTTTTCCCCACTCTTACTAGGACTTTTTAAGCACTACTAAAGGACTAAAATCAGAGACCAAAATATCGTTAATATCTTTCAAATTCTAATAAATAAACTAATAAAACAAAATGGTACAAATAAAGAGCAGCACATGCAAAGCATGCAATGGCTGTTGCAACCTGAAAGAATACTATGGCAAAGTTATCGCTTTCCTTATTCAAAGTGATTTTTTTATGAATATATGATTGACCTGAAGAGTAAAAGCTTCATCATACACTTGGAAAGTTATGAGCTGCATCACGCTCATAGACACTAGGGGTGTGACAATACACTTAGCTCACGAGATGAGACAAAATACAGATACTTTGTTTACTAGAACCAGACAGTATTTTAATACTATTTTTAAGAAATGCTCAATAACAAAATATTTGTCTTTTAAATCACAAAAAGCAAAACAATGTAATTGTATTTTAATACATCTAATTTTATACATAATATCAAGCATTACAACAAATACCTTCAGAGGGCAGCAACAGCCTGGTGATGTTTAATTTTACTGCGTGATTCAACAATGTTTAAATCCATGTAATTTTAATGTTTGGCCACATACTAACTCAGAGCGAGTGTTTGAACTTTTATTTTCAAATAGCAATGTACAACAAATCACATAATAGAAATATGTTGATGTATTCTCCTGTGTTTTCATAGTTCTATAAATGATTTACGTTATAAATTTAGTGAGATAACACACACTGTTTTCTCAGATGTTCATTAAGCAGCCTAACAGCATATGCAAAAGAAGAGTTTGTCGACCGAGGGGCTGAAATATAGATGCTGCAAGTTTGTACATGAACACAAAGCGCGTCAGACTTTATACGTGTTCATAATTAAACCCTAAACAAACAACACATTTAATTAAAGACTGAGCAATATAATGCAAGCACTATCAATTTTTTATCACAAAATTAACTTTTTACTGCTATCGCAAGACTGCTTTTCACCTCCATGAGTAATATCGCGAGATCTCGTCTGCTGCTTAAAGCCAGGAGAAATGGCTCTGTATTTATATCAGACGCGATGCATGGTTATTTTTGCGAGAAAATATTTTTATTGAAAACAAAAATGAATACCAATTTCATATATAATACCTTTTAAACATTCAAGTAATTTTCAAGTACCTTTTCATAAATATGGCAGTTTTCAAGGGTTTTCCTGGACTAAAGAATAAAAAATAAATCAATTAATTAAAAAATTTAATAAAATCATACTTGTCCATCTTTTCGCTGGTCTGACGCCAATGGGTCATATCTTTTCTCCAGCGCAGGTTTTCTTGGCTGCCAAAAGCACTGCCTGATGGACTTCTCTCTGTGGAGTACAAAAGAAGAGAAAGGGCAACACACATCAAGTTATGTCCAACAGAATATTGTTCATATACATTTAATTAATGTAAGTGTGTGTGTGTGTGTGTGTGTGTGTGTGTGTGTGTGCGTGTGTGTGTGTGTGTGTGTATAAATACAGTACAGACCAAAAGTTTGGACACACCTTCTCATTCAAAGAGTTTTCTTTATTTTCATGACTATGAAAATTGTAGAGTCACACTGAAGGCATCAAGGGCTATTTGACCAAGAAGGAGAGTGATGGGGTGCTGCGCCAGATGACCTGGCCTCCACAGTCACCAGACCTGAACCCAATCGAGATGGTTTAGGGGTGAGCTGGACCGCAGACTGAAGGCAAAAGGGCCAACAAGTGCTAAGCATCTCTCGGGGAACTCCTTCAAGACTGTTGGAAGACCATTTCAGGGGACTACCTCTTGAAGCTCATCAAGAGAATGCCAAGAGTGTGCAAAGCAGTAATCAAAGCAAAAGGTGGCTACTTTGAAGAACCTAGAATATGACATATTTTCAGTTGTTTCACACTTTTTTGTTATGTATATAATTCCATATTGTAATGCATTAAAACTTCCTAATCATCGGGGAGAATGAGGCCGGAACCGGCGGACAATCAAAGGACATTTTAATAATACAAAATAAACACAAAATAAAACCAAAGCAAAACTAAAAGCCCAGGCCTGGTCCTCTCTCGTCCTTCAGTGTCGTCGCTCCAGTTTTATATCCTTCCATCTCCTACGTGGGACTCGAGACCGGCGGTGGGTCGCAGGTGTCGCTGATTTCCCAATCATTGCCGGCTTCCCTCCTTGTTCCCACGTCCCTCGGCCCCGCCCCACTCGCCACACATATATAATTCCACATGTGTTAATTCATAGTTTTGATGCCTTCAGTGTGAATCTACAATTTTCATAGTCATGAAAATAAAGAAAACTCTTTGAATGAGAAGGGTGTGTCCAAACTTTTGGTCTGTACTGTATATATATATATATATATATATATATATATATATATATATATATATATATATATTTTTTTTTTTTTTTTTTACTAACCAAGCTGCCCCCTGCTCCGTCGCACCATCTCCTGTCTGGCTCCAATACTGCCTAGGATAGCTTCTTCCAACTTGGCCTTCATGTCTTTGGATTTCTTAAAGGTTAGACTGTTCATACGTTCAAATGCCTTTTTGCCCTGCATGAACAAAAAATGGGTCTTTTTGTACGAGATGGATGGATAGAAACACATAAACATTAATTAATTTCACTCGGTTTGTGAAAGAACATAGCTGATGAACGGAAACGGAAACAGACGTCAAAGAGATACAGATATATTGCTACTGAGAGATCCATAAGTGCGGTGGAGACACATCCGATTAATACCTTTGGCATTAGCTCCCTCAACTTTGAAGCTTATTCAAACCTTGTATTCAAAGCAGGAGACACAGAGGTAGAGCAGGTCCAACAGGCGATTGAGCTGCGAGACAGACAGGTCAGTGAACCATTTCTGAAGCACCATTTCATCGGCATTCTTCAGCACCCACATCAGACAGATAAGCAGACTACGACTGGACTCAGCTGAGAACGAGCCATGCTGACGGGTGGCCTGGAGAACAAGGTGTATGAATTTTAGTGAAGGATTGATATTCTCCTTTTTCAGACACTGCATGATGTAGCTTTCTTGTTATATAACATTCCTTTGGTCTAATTGTCTCTAACATAAAGTAATGTATTTTAATTCAAAACAATTCAATTCATTATGGCAGCTTAAGTTTTTTGAAATTAATATGGATTTGCACAAAAAATGGCTTTCCTTTAAATGCTAAGGGTATCATTTCTTTCATTCACACACTGCAACCAATCAGTGAGGTCACAATACCTGTGGATTGAGCAGAAAACTACTAGGCCGTGACATCTGTGGCACAGAGGTCCCTGCAATTGCCATTGCAACAGTCTGGCTAATCATACTGTTGCCCTCAGCTTCCTGCTCCTCGGTACCTGGACCACCAGGACGCCCCCACTGATTATGGGATTCTGCGATGGTAAAAGAGAGGTTAAAAAAAATAAAGAAAATCTGCAACATGGGTGGATGTTGTTATTACATGGCATATTTACAATACAATATGAGCAGGATACAAAAATATATGAACATACCGGTGAAATCATGAAGCTGGGGAAGGGTTTCCATCACAATGGCTATGAGAGGTAGGTAGAGCAGTGCAACTCTAGCTTTCACCTCAGGGTCAGCATAACGTGGGTCCGAGTCATGACTGGAGAGCAGATTATGAACCACGCTGATGACCTTCTTATGAAGACCAAACATCCTATAGAAAGAGTAAAATTACATATTTGATAGATGAAATAATTAAAATACTTAAATTATAAATTATATAATAATAAAATATGTAAATAAAAACATAATTGTAAATATAATTATAGTTATTGTTGGTTTTGATTGCTTCCATTGTCCTCATTTGTTAGCGTCTGCTAAAGGACTAAATAATTGTTTTATTATTAAAGTTAATGATTATTATTATTTTTTAAATTAAATATATAACACACACACACACACAGGTGCATCTCACTAAATTAGAATGTCGTGGAAAAGTTCATTTATTTCAGTAATTCAACTCAAATTGTGAAACTCCTGTATCAGACAAATGCAATGCAAACAGACTGAAGTAGTTTAAGTCATTGGTTCTTTTAATTGTGATGATTTTGGTTCATATTTAACAAAAACCCACCAATTCACTATCTCAACAAATTAGAATATGGTGACATGCCAATCAGCTAATCAATTCAAAACTCCTGCAAAGGTTTCCTGATCCTTCAAAATGGTCTCTCGGTTTGGTCCACTTGTCTACACAATCATGGGGAAGACTGCTGATCTGACAGTTGTCCAGAAGACAATCATTGACACCCTTCACAAGGAGGGTAAGCCACAAACATTCATTGCCAAAGAAGCTGGCTGTTCACAGAGTGCTGTATCCAAGCATGTTAACAGAAAGTTGAGTGGAAGGAAAAAGTGTGGAAGAAAAAGATTCCCAACCAACCGAGAGAACCGCAGCTTTATGAGGATTGTCAAGCAAAATTGATTCAAGAATTTGAGTGAACTTCACAAGGAATGGACTGAGGCTGGGTCAAGGCATCAAGTGCCACCACACACAGATGTGTCAAGGAATTTGCTGAACCACAGACAATGTCAGAGGCGTCTTACCTGGGCTAACGAGAAGAAGAACTGGACTGTTGCCCAGTGTTCCAAAGTCCTCTTTTCAGATGACAGCAAGTTTTGTATTTCATTTGAAACCAAGGCCCTAGAGTCTGTAGGAAGGGTGGAGAAGCTCATAGCCCAAGTTGCTTGAAGTCCAGTGTTAAGTTTCCACAGTCTGTGATGATTTGGGGTTCAATGTCATCTGCTGGTGTTGGTCCACTGTGTTTTTCGAAAACCAAAGTAACTCCACCTGTTTACCAAGAATTTTTGGAACAATTCATGCTTCCTTCTGCTGACCAGCTTTTTGAAGATGCTGATTTCATTTTCCAGCAGGATTTGGCACCTGCCCACACTGCCAAAAGCACCAAAAGTTGGTTAAATGACTATGGTGTTGGCGTGATTGACTGGCCAGCAAACTCACCAGACCTGAACTCCATAGAGAATCTATGGGGTATTGTCAAGAAGAAAATGAGAAACAGAAGACCAAAAAATGCAGATGAGCTGAAGGCCACTGTCAAAGAAACCTGGGCTTCCATACCACCTCAGCAGTGCCACAAACTGATCATCCCCATGCCACACCGAATTGAGGCAGTAATTAAAGCAAAATGAGCCCCTACCAAGTATTGAGTACATGTACATTAAATGAACATACTTTCCAGAAAGCCAACATTTCACTAAAATATGTTTTTTTAATAAAGTATTTTAATTTGTTTAGATTTGTTAATTTGTTGTTAAATGTGAGCCAAAATCATCAAATTTGTGTGAATTTATCTAATACAGGAGTTTCACAATTTGAGTTGAATTACTGAAATACATTAATAAACTAAATAATAAATTTATTTTATATTAATAAATAATATAATAATAAATAATATTATAATTAATATTATTAATATTTATATTAATAAATCTCGTTTCCCCAGGAACACATGGTAAGTAAAAATGTATAGCCTGAATGCACTGTAAGTCGCTTTGGATAAAAGCGTCTGCTGAATGCATAATTTTAATTTTAATTTAACTTTAATTTATATAAAATTATTTTATTTCAATTATTATATATAAAAATATAAAATAAAAATAAACTTTTGCATGACATTCTAATTTATTGAGATGCACCTGTATATATATATATATATATATATATATATATATATATATATATATATATATATAAATTAGTGGTGGGCATAGATTATTTTTTTTTAAACCTAGATTAATCTCACTGTAATCTTGGAATTAAACTAGATTAATCTAGATTAAAATGGCTCATTTGAATTCTGCCGAAGGCATTCAGAATGTGTATGCTACCTAAATAAAATATTGACTAAAAGTAAGTCTTTGAGAAGGGGTTTCTCAAGCCAGGTGGTGCATTAGACCAGGGGCTCATCTCCTGTTTCCAAAACGCATCACAAACTGCTTGAGAAAGCTGTAAACTAATTCCACATTGCACAAGGTGCAAACAACCTTCCGCCTGTTTCACACATACTCCGTCTGCAGTGCGTATGCATTGCATATTTTTTTACGCACCCATGTTAACTGATTCCAGTTGCGCTCCAGTAGCGGTGCATCTGCAGCGCTGCAGCGATCGTTTATGTACCGAGTAGCGGACTGCAAACGCGTCCTGTGTGAAAGCACATCGAGTCCGTGCTGCACCACATACGTAACGCACACGGACTTCAAACGCACTGCAGACGGAGTATGTGTGAAACAGGCGGGCGTCTTGTCAAGGTTTTCATTGTGAAGCTTCTTTAAAAAAAAAATTCCTGAAGCAAACCCGGCGGCTTCAGCTGCATCCATGTTTTAGCACGTCACGTTTGATGTGGTAATTTCACAGTAGGCATACACACAGGTGTGAAGACTCGTTCTCTTTCTTAGTATAGACCCAGCTCTCAACCCAACTTTGAGAATGGATTAACGGCGATATTTTTTTATCATCCGATAAGAGACTCACATTAACGCAGCACGTTAACGCCGATAACGGCCCACCACTAATAAAAAATACACACACTTTTTTAAATGTAATAAAATAGCAAACATTTTAAAATTGTAATTCTTGAATGGAATTTTAATTCTTGAAAGTTAAGAATGGAAATAGGGCACACACCAAGGTACTGACCCGTCAGCCTCAGGGTCAAGTATTACAGTCAGCTCTGTCAGAACCAGACCAGCGAGGTAATGCTGCTCCCTGAAGGGCACAGACAGCTCAAACATGTTGGCAATCTTTTGGTCCTGCACATGGGTAGAGAATCCAGAACTCTGGTGGAAGAAAATGATAAAGAAAAACAAATAAATGGGAGGAAGGTTATCATTACTATCTATTTAAGTGTAATTTAGAGTTTATTACAGTTAACTTTCTCAGTCAGTGTTCATACCTGAGACGTGGCAGAGGACACTGAAGGAGAGGGGGAGGCTGGGGGTGTAAGTAGACTAAAGGGCAGGTTTAGAGTGACGTAGTGTTCATGGCTACAGATGATCCTCAGGAAGTCTAGTCTCAGAGACTCTAGAGTGGGGTTCTGTAGTGCATAGAGCTTGGTGGACACCTGGAAATGGAAGGTAATCAGAAAAGACAATGTGTAAAATACATAGCATGTTTGGAGCTGAATAACAAGGTACCTGTTTCCAGTAGGTTTTGATGAGAGAGAAGACAAAGCCTCTATCCATGACTGACAGGAGGTCATTGATGAAGAAAGCCAAGCTGGTGTTGAGCCTTTCCACCAACTCAAGATCCTAAAAAGACAAACATGAAACAGCAAACTCACCACTTCAAAAGCTTAACAGACATACAGGATATGATGTTTTTTCTTGATTGATCATCTGCAAGAATTAACCATTGAACTTTAAATTATACTTAAATGACAACGTAATACTAATTTTCATTTATTTGTTTCTTTTTTATATTGTTTTACATAATATAATTAGCACCATTAT
Organism: Carassius carassius; assembly: GCF_963082965.1. NCBI lineage: Eukaryota > Metazoa > Chordata > Actinopteri > Cypriniformes > Cyprinidae > Carassius > Carassius carassius. The sequence goes on from NC_081771.1 coordinate 14,057,999, forward strand.
CATATCAATTTCACTTTTAACATGCACTGAGATAAAGCAAATTAATATTATAAATTCTATAATTATAGATACATATATTTATTCAAAATAAATCTTTTGTAACAATATAGGGATTTACTATGACTTTTTTATTGATTTAACATATCCTTGCTGAATAAAAGTATACACACCTTTCAAAAACAAATAAAAAATGATACGTGTATATCGTTACAGAACACAAAGTTATATTCTGTATAAATGCTGTTATTTTAAACTTTTTTTAGCAAACAATTCTGAAAAAGCCATCATAGGTCCCAAAAAAAAATTTTTCCGCACAACCTTTTCCAACACTGACAATAAATCAGCATATTAGAATGATTTCTGAAGGATCATTTAACACTAGCTATGTTTCCATCCAAAGATACAAATTTAACTTATGTTCAAAACTGGAATATTGAATAAAACATTTGCGAATAAAGCACCGTTTCCATCCAACGAGAACAAAATCATCACTTCCTGATAAACTGGCACTAAATATCTCTAAGAAAAACAGGAGAAGCCACTGAATATAATAATTTTCACATTTAATAAATTACTTGAACCTCAGATTGAGCAGAAGAAACACAATATATGCGGTCATTGCTTTCAGAGGATGCCAGCTCTTTGGGAACGCAATCATGTTAGACAGTTATTATACAAGAAATACTTTGATCACAGACTTTACTCTGGCATTTCAGAATGACCAAAACAACATATAAATGCTGTGGACGAGATTGGTTCGCTGGTTAGTCAAGTTATGCCGTCTCATGATTTTTTTTGGATGCGCATGGAGAAATTTATTTGGTAAATGTGTTTCCATCATAGTTTATGTGCAGTTTTCTTATCGGATATAAAATTTATCCTACTCAATTGTGCGCATCAGTTTTTCATCTCGGCATTTCCATCCAGCGCTTTACGCGTTATTCCAAAATGCTAATAAAAATAGGTGGATGGAAGCATAGCTACCTCAGACTGTAGTAATGACTGATGAAAATTCAGCTTTCCCACCACAGGGATAAATTATATTTTAAAATATATTAAAATAGAAAACTGTTATTTTAAATTGTAATATTATTTCACAGTATTACTGTTTTTACTGTATTTTTGATCAAATACATGCAGCCTTGATGAGCATAAGAGACTTCTTAAAAAAACTAAATAAAAGTTATTTCATGTAGTTGCAGTTTTCTCACCTTCTGGAAACGTGAGACGATGTCACCTGCAATGGTGCTAACCAGAGCGGTGATGTCATCCATGAAGCGCTCAGGGAAGCGGTTCTTCCTGGGGGACTGCAGGCGGTCAGTAAAGTATAAGTGGTGAATGATGCTCTTCACCTGAAAACAGAGCGAACATCCTTTTTTTTCCTCACAATAACAGATGCTACACTTTTGATCATAAAGGAGGAAGCATGGGGATTTATGATTGTGGAAGTACTTACCATAAGCTCAAAGAAGAACCAAGCCTGTTGCAGGGCTCCCTCCCTCACGCTGCCACTGCTGACCACCCACTGGAGGGCAAGCTCCTCATGAAAGAGCTAGAACAGGAAGGAACCATCAAAGAAGCATTCACCATCAAATACAATACATATGGGTCAGTATGTCTTAGTTCTACAATGGGATATGATGCGGTCCTTTGACATAAGGTCCACTGTGTTGCTGCAAGAGTGGGGAGGATTCATTATTCTAGAGATCCAACATTAAACACATATAAACATCCCAGTCGAACACAGTACCCGTTATTGGGGCAAGACCAACAGGGTGCTCCATATCACAAGTGACACATCATTCCCTCTTCAAACAGTCTTCAGGTGAATTCATAGTAAAAAGGGGCCAGCATCCACAAGAACATGACAACCACAGCAACAAAACAACATCAACAACAACATCCAGTCATTCCAAGACAGACAGGCGCACGTGAGGCGAGGAGGGGGTCGGCTCCTGCTCTCCGGGAATTGGGTCTCTACCTTTTTGGTTGGCAAGCGTCCTGTTAATGTTTGCAAGAAACTGGCGCTCTCAGTGTGCGATGACATGCGATTGCCACTGCGCTCCATGGCCTACGGGTGGGGATGAATGGAAGGGTGACAAAAGATTAGTGTGGAGGACAAGAGTATGTGGTGCCATTCACTACCAATACCTACACACACACACACACACACACACGGACACGCCCTCAGCCCACACGCACAAAACGAGAATGCACAAACTGTAATATTGTAATAGATAAATAAGTAATTATAAAATGCAATTATTTTTACACTAAACATTTACATTAAAATAGCTATTCCGAGGGACATAGTCTACTCAGTAAGGACACTGAAGAGATTTTAATGTTTTGGTGTGCGGCTGAATAAATTAAATAAAATTAAATAAATAAAAATTCTGCATGTAATGATTTAATGAATCAGACTATTACAGAAACTGAGTAATGAGAAAAGAAAATTATTAGTCTTAACCATGTGCCGGTTATTAAAAATAAACTAACAAACAAACAAACAAAACACACACGCATACAGGTACATGCAGCATATAATAACATGCCAAGCAGAGAGAAAATGGAAATCGGTTATTTATTCCCATGCAATGATTTTTAGAGTGAAATTGTGAATAAGAAAAAATAAGGTGGCTTTGGAAATGACTGTTTAAGAAGAGTTTCAAAAAAAAGGAAGATGGAAGCAGAAGAGGAGTGTGCCATGGAGTTATCAGATATTGCCGTTTTAGTGCTACTGGGAACAACTGTGTGAAATGGGGGATTCTGCTTTGTATTTGGGGGTTGGGATAGTGAGAATGACCTGCTTAGCATCAGAAGATGAGCCAGGGCTGGTCCCCCAGGGGGCGCTTTTGCACCCCATTGTATGCACCCAGGAGTTGGAGCGATCTAAGCCCTGCAAACCAAGGGTGACATCAAAAGGATCACGGGCAGATGCAAGCAAGCCAGGGAACAGTGAAAGGTCAAAAGATACAAGTCAATGAGATCAAGTGATTAAGTTAGTTTATATTATATCATATATTTGAACAGCAACAGGTTAGAGTATCAAGTTAGCACAGAAGTAGCACAGAGAATGCACGATATGATATCAGGCTGATTCATTCATTGCAATGGGGGATAAGGGATCACTGGTTAGCATCAATAAATTCATAAGTGTACCTCAAATAAAACATCTTTAAACATCTTCAGACCATTTGGTACATTATGAAAGTCATAACCGCTACATCATGTACACTACCTTTCAAAAGTTTGGAGTAAATTAATATTTTTATTCAACAGAGATGCAATAAACTGGTCAAAAGTGTCAGTAAGGAAGGATTTTTACATTGTCAAACAAAACAAGCATATTAGAATGATTTCTGAAGGATCATGTGACATTGAGGAATGGAGTAATGAATACTGAAAATTCAGCTTTGCCATCACATGAATTAATCTTTATATATATATATATATTTATTTAACTAGAAAATATTTGTAAAATATTTCACAATATTATTTTATGCATTTCTGGTCAAATAAATGCAGACTTGTAAAGCAGAAGCTACTTTTTTCAAAAGCTTAAATCTTACTAACCCCAAACATTTGTAGTAGTGTATGAAGTGAATTTTCCTGAAATCATCATTAGAACATTCAGCAGATTTGCAATGTAATTTGGAGCAGTTTGGGGAAAATAAACTGTTTATCTTATTAAATCTAGATTTGCTAAACATATGATTTGCATAAATTCCTTGTATGAACTGGGCACAACAATTCAACAAATAACTGAGCTATCAGCTATTCATTTAAAGGCAAACTGTTGAATGGATTATACCCAACGATCTCAACCACATATTCATTGTGTTATAGTTCATTTTTGTTTTTCCTTTTGCAAGATTGTGTAACATGGGTTAAGTACATAAAATGTTCCAGCTAAAGTTCATCTTGCTGGTGAGCCATAGGTTGATCTGTAACATTGATAATTGCTGAAGAACAGCGAAATCAGTAACCTAGTGCAGAAAGTCAATGACCTATAAATGAATACAATTAGTCCCATCCAGCTGGAGCAATCAAAACATGTCTAAACTGCACTAATAAAATACATTTTGATGTGTATATAAATGATGATGCATCTATAATATTATTAGAAATAAATTATAACCAACAGAGCTGCAGAAATGTTTCTACCTACCTTGCTGCCAATGATGGACCGTACTTCATCATCTGGGGAAGTTGGAGTGCCAGAGATGTCTGGGTTGCTGTTGCTAAGGCTACGAGAGCGGTTGAGGTTGAGGCTTGCAGGTCTAACAGCAGAACGAGCCATGGTGGCATAATGCACTGAACAGCCCAATCCTCCTGGACCTATTACGCAGAGCAGAATAAATCAAAACTGAAATACATCCGATTGACAACTAATTAAACCAATAATCAACTCTCCAAAAGCCACAGATTGAGAGACATAAATCAAAGGATCAAGCTGAAACCTGACCTGGAGAGGGGGAGTTGGGGTCCATGTTGGGCAGGCGGAAGACATAGTGGATATATGAGGAGAGAAGGCCGTTTCGCCCATGCATATCTTGACTAGTGTCCAAGTACTTATGTAGACGGTTCACTAGGGATGCCATCACTTCAAAAGAAGCCTGACCAAGATTCACTACAGTAAAGAGAAAATAAAACACAAGATCTTTGAGAAACTACAGCCAAAGTAGGGGACTAACAACTATTTTATGCAGTTCTCACAATCAAGCTACAGTATACTATTGTTCTAATAGAAAGTTTCACTTAAATATGGAAGATGAATTACCGAAAAGAGATTGAAATTACATTCAACATCTTATAATTTTCCTAGCACAAGCAAGTTTATAATTTTCCTAGCAAGTTATACAACCAACTGCTGATTTGACACATAAACACATCTTTCAGTCTGATATGTGAGCTGCTTAAACTGGCTGAGAAGACTAGATTTAAAGAGTGATGATCTGTTTGTGAATCTGTGTGATCTGTTTGTGAAAATGTTAACAATTTTGATTTGTCATCGAACTACCAATTTAATATTAGATAAGTTAAACTGAATCCATGCAAAAATGAAATTACTGTCATCATTTATTTACTGTTCCAAAACTGTATGCATTTCTTTCTTCTGTGAATAGCAAAACAAATTGTAAAGAAAGTTGGGAACTAAACATCAGAGCCCATGAGAGACAAGAAAAACAAAAACGGCATTTCTCAAACTATTTTAATTTTTCTGTTCCACATAGGGCTGCACGATTAATCGAAATTAAATTGCAAAGGTGATAAATCGCGATTAGGCAGAAGCTGCAATTGTCATGCGTATCTTTCAGTGAAGCACGGTTCTGTGATCAGCAGTAAATCTCCATCCGAAGGCCAAAGGGCGCTTCCATGCTGAAACTCCAAATATGCCTCACAGAAGAAACCCAGGAAATCTCTATAGCGGTTGCTGAATAAACAGAAGATTTAACTGGTTTCATGAATTTAGCGTGAACTAACAAACACAACTATGACAATATATGGTTTATCTGAGTTCATCTTATAATTTTTATTATAACAAAGTAAATAATAATGTGATGCTAATCTGCAGTCTTTGTCACTGCTTAGAATACTATGAAACATGTTGCGTGCCTTATTCTGTGTAAGAAGCCACATCATCTCAAAGAAGGGTTTATTTTAAACACTCGACAGATGTTATAAAGTCAGTTTGGAGTAAAAACATATTATTAAATGTGGTATTTTCACGTGTTCTCAGATGGAGCAGCATTTACTACACAGAGCCGTAATTCACTGACAAGCTACTCAAACAGTTGTCATTATCGCGATTAAATCGTCTGTGATTATGAACGAAGTTTTTCATAGCTTGTCAGTGAACTATGGCTCTGTGTAGTAATGCTGCTCCATCTGAAAGCACGTTATGGAGATTTACTACTAATCACAGAACCAGCTTTACTGACAAGATACGCATGACAATCCCATTTACTTAATCGTGCAGCTCTAGTTCCACAGAAGAACAACATTAAGTCATGAGGGTGAGTAAATGATGACAGAACTTGCATTTCTGGTTTGACTGTCTCTTTAAAGTAAAACTTGGAGGACAGAGGGTACCTATCTGGCCGGCTATGACAGGTGGCCGCACCATCAGCAACACCAGTTTATCCAGCAGTAGGTGGAGAAAGTGCACTACAGGCTCCAGCTGAGAAGAATTTAGAGCTGCTATACTAGACTTCAGCTCAGCCTCCAGATTATTCTCCATTATGCGCATGTCTCCTATCCTCACAGGGAACATGTGCTCATCCAGCGCATGCACTAGTGCAAAGAACTTATCTAAAAACTGATCCTGGGAAGAGGAAAGAAATACATCAGTGAATGCATTTGTCAAGTGGGCTATTAATCAGTACTTTGACAACTGAGCTACTAATTACCTGTGTGTGGATGGTTGATGCAGCCACAACCTCTACATTAAACACCCCTCTGTGGTTATCCACCCATTTCATTCCAGGAAGGGGAACCTACACACAAATGCATGAATGAACTTGCAGTATAATTTCTTTGTATTATTACACACCGTTACACTAAAATACTCTCAAACACACTTCCTTCAAGTAATAAGTCCCACTGTAGTGTTACAGCATTCCTAACAATACAGGTTTCATAAATCAAAAACATTAAAAAAAAAAAAATTATATATTATATATATTAAAACTGGGTCTGTAAAAAAAATGGAAATAATAATAATCAAGGTTCAAAAAGTTATTTTTCAGACAACATAAATGACCAATGAGGAACGTCTTTTAACAATAAAAATGAGGGATACATGATACTAGACATTAAACAAGACCATTTAAAGAAACTATTATATTTAACTTTGTGTGTTGTGTGTCAGAAATGGACTTACATCGGGAGAGAGAACAGAGTAAGACTGAGGCGGTTTCTCCAGAGATACTGGAAGGCAGAAGTGACCTGTTCTCAAGCGTCCATTTTGCAGCATCGGAATCCACTAAGGAAAAATAAAAGACATACAATTTATTATAGGTGTGACATATAGGCACATCATGATTAGATTAGATTTTTTATTCAGAAAGCCATGATTCAGGGGCCAGTTGCATAAACACCACTAGAACGTGTTTGACTAATAAGCAGTTAACCAAGTGGTAATAACCTACTTTTCTGATTCTAATTAGACCAATCTATATTTCTATGTACCGTATTTTCCGGACTATCAGTCGCACTTTTTTTCATAGTTTGGCTGGTCCTGCAACTTATAGTCAGGCGCGACTTTTTTATCAAAATTAATTTGACATGAACCAATAGAAAACATTAGCGTCTACAGCCACGAGAGGGCGCTCTATACTGCTCAGTGCTCCTGTAGTCTACACTGAAATCATAGAGCGCCCTCTCGTGGCTGTAGACGGTAATGTTTTCTCTTGGTTCTTGGTTCTAAATAAATGTGACTTATGGTCCAGTGCGACTTATATATATATGTTTTTTTCCTCGTCATGACGTATTTTTGGACTGATGCGACTTATACTTAGGTGCGACTTATAGTCTGAAAAATACGGTAACTGATTTTAAAATTATGAATTAGAAATGTATGAATAGTCTTGCAGAATAAGGCCGCCAAGGCCGATATATCGGCTATTATTTGGCATTTTTCAAATATCGGCATCGGCCAAAAAGTTTTTCTGCTAAGCCCATGTGTTCTCTGTGTGATGGTCAGTCCATGAGAATTGAATGCTTTAAACTTTAAACTTGTAATTTCAAATTATGCTGCACTTTACGCATTTGTCATATTCATGTGATTTTCACTGTGTGCTGTATGTAAAATGAGTGTTACCCTGGTTTTATTTGAAAAATATGATTCCCAATGCACACAAACTTCCCAGAATACTGAGTGCCCTGTTGGTTACAGTCTTTTTTTTTTATTTATTATAATTTTGTTAGATATTTATTTATTGAAAATACTGTCAAAGTATAAGTATGTTTCTTTTACACATTTATTTTTTAATTCATTGTCAAATGATTTCAAATGACCCCCCCCCCCCCCCAAAAAAAAAACACATATAGGTCGACCACTAGTCTAAACAAACAGCCACAGTATCAAAACTATTCTCGATGTATCTTAATTTCCATCTTTGTTACTGAAAGTCGATGTGTTGCCAAAATATGTATACAGATTTATAGAAGGGTTCCCTATTAGCATGACGTGAGTGGCAAAAAAGTAAAATAAGAAAATTAATTATGTGTATTCAAGTACACTATCATTCAAAAGTTTATGCTCACCAAGGCTGCATATATTTAATAAACACATACGGTAAAACTGTAATATTGTGAAAAAAAAAAAAATCTTAGCTCTATTTTAATATGTTTTTAAATGTAATTTATTTGTGATGGCAACACTGAATTTTCAGCAACCATTATTGCTGAACACGTGATCCAGAAATCAATGAATATGCTGAACACGTGATCCTTCCGAAATCAATGAATATGCTGATTTAGTGCTCAAAAACACTTGTGGTTCTGCTGGTTAATATTTTTGTGATTTCTTTAATGAATACAAAGTTCAAAATAAAAGCAATCATTTGAAACATAAATTAATGCTTCCTTGCTGAGTGAAAGTCGTTTTTAATTGTGTGTGTGTGGAAAACGATGTACCGTGTATCCAACAGGTGTCTCCAGTGGAGTGTTCTGTTTCTGTTGACAGCTGACATGGTAGAAAGTAAAAAGGATGTGATGATGGTCAGTCAGCGAGGCTGGTAGCTTGATTTTAACTTCATCGTGGAAATCTGGTGATCTGAGGAAACAACATTTGATAAACAGAAAAAAAAATAAAAAAATCAGAATTTATTAATTATAAATTATAAATGTCAGTGTCTATAATCCATCTCTTATACAAAAGCAGACAAAAACTTGACAGTTGTTTTACATAAAACTGACCCTGCCGCTCCATCTATTGATGTGTGATCTCATGTTAAAGACTTCTGGGTGAAGTCATATAACTGATATTTAGAGAAAAAAAAAACTCACCGATTATGATACACTACAGCAGTGTATGCCTCCTTTGAATACTCTGCACAACTGGATTTTCCAAAGATTACCTAAAATACCAAGGAGTGAAGAACTGTAAGCATATTATGCCATTTCCCAAAGTCAAGAGAATGCTTCTCTATGGCATGTTTGGTCACATGAAAACTTGAAATTGTTATGCATTCTGTTAAAACTTACAGGCATAGCATTGCTAGGATCTTCCCCATTCATGAACTGTACTTTCACTGTAATGTTACGAGCTGAGCCTTGACGGTTAGCAAAGTTCAGGCTCTGTGGGTTCACATACAGCAGGTTCCTACATACACCGGTAGACAGAGAAAGAGAAATTGTTTAAACATCAGAAGTTTGATGCTGTTATTCAATAAAACAACATTGGAATCTATATCTATCTATCTATCTATATATATAATATATATATATATATATAGAGAGAGAGAGAGAGAGAGAAAATCTTAAATTTAAAGATTTGATAATTTTATGTGTAATTAACATTAGAAATGCTTTTCTGTTGTCACAGATTATTCCTTAAAGGGATAGTTCACAAATAAATTAAAATTCTATCATTAATTACTCACCCTCATGTCATTCCAAACCAAGACCAAAGATGTAAGACCATCTTCAGAACATAAATTAAGATGTTTTTGATGCATTCTGAGAGCTCTTTGACCATCCCATAGACAGCAAGGATCCTTACACGATAGGGCTGCACGATATTGGGAAAAAATGACATTGCGATATTTTATTTTTCGGTGATATATATTGCGATATGAAATCTAATCTATTTTTTTCTTACAAACAAAAATGGGGTGAGCACACTTACATTCTCATTTTAAATGATTTAAACATCGACACCATCGTGTTAATTTATTAATATGCGCGAGGGAGAGAGAGCAAGACAGCGCTCGTGTTGTTTGAAGCGCTCTCGCTCTCTCTCTCTCTCTCTCTCTCCGCTCTCTCTCTCTCGCGCTCTCCGAGAACCACATTCGTCAAGGGCCGGGGAGCAGCTGGCCCGTACAGTTAATGAATAACGAATCAACTACGACAGCCTACATAGCACATCCTGCGATGTGACTATCGTGGATTCATACATCGCGATATCGATGCTTAAACGAAACATCGTGCAGCCCTATTACACGATCAAGGCTCAGAACCATAGCAAGGAGATCTTTTAAATAATCCATGTGACATCAAGGGTTCAACCATCATTTTACGAAGCTACAAAAACACATTGTGTGCAAAGAAAACTAAAATAATTTTATTCAACTATTTGTCTCCTCTGCATCACCCTATAGCACCATTTTGGAGAGTATCACATACGTAAACAACGTATGTACGCAGATATGTTGTGTACATTTAAATCAAAGCATAAACCACGTAAATGGCGTATCCACGTACGGCGCTGCTGACACAGAAAAGCATATGACGTCTACTAATGTGATTCTCTCCAAAATGGAGCCAGGGTGACTATGAGGATTGTTGAATATATCGTTACTTTTGTTTTCTTTGCACACAAAATTATTCTTGTATCTTCGTAAAATTACGATTGAACCACTAATGCCATATGGATTATTTTAACAATCTCCTTGCTATGTTTCTGAGCCTTGATTCTGTAAGGATCCTTGCCGTCTATGATGAAGATGAACAAAGGTCCTTACAGGTTTGGAACGACATGAGGGTGAGTATTAATGACAGAATTTTCCATTTTTGATGAACTATGCATTTAACTAAAATAAAAATATTTAAAAATGAAATTGAAATGTGTCCATGACATAAAAACTAAATTGAAATCAACAGTCCCTTCTAAAAATTTACATGAAACAACTAATCAATTTAAGAGTAGCATTCTTAAAACTTCAACACTTCAAAAATAATTTTTGTTCACATGTGAAAATGTCTTTTTTTAACATGAATCCTCATTGATCTTTCCATTGCATAGATTTTTGTTGCACAGCTGTTTCCGTTACAGTAGCTGCAGGAACAGACAGAAATACTGCAGTGACGTGGAACGCACTCTCCCAGGAGACCACACAGACAGCAAAGGTCACAGACTTTCCAAGGAGCACAGATCTCTCATGCACTCTCAATACCACCTCCTCTCTAATGTGGTGTAAAAAAAAAAACTTTTATTTCATACTATGATCTTTTGTTTGAGTTGAAAAGGGAAAAAATGAGTAAGGGAGACACAACACACACACACAAACAGAGAGATGCAATAAATAAAAAATGTGGAGCAATTTCAGTTCAGTTCTATTTAGTTCAGGAAACCTATCAAATAATAACTGGTTAATCATTTTCTATTTGGTGCAGGGTGTAAGAAGGGACACTGGAGACCTCCCATACCACTGACACACAAGTTTCTACACCCTGAACGGCCCCTGGGTAGGCAATGGAAGTCTGGTTGTATTTGCTGTGTCCACAAATATGGGTTGAGGCCAAACTGTCCGCGACTGTCTGAACAAGAGCAGTTAGTCTGAGTGTGCAGCAGAGCGATGATAATACATCACCGCACCAGCACAGCAGACATAAAACAAGTTAGCTGGCAGACAAAAAAATAAAATAAAATAAAATACTAACAGCTTTCCAAAATAGTTTCAAACAGACACACATTATATCATACGTATTTAACCACAGTATGGACTTAAATTAAATAAAGAGCATGTAAATATGGTCAGCCTTTAAAAGTGCATTATGTATTCAGAAATATACTAACAGATAACAATGTGCTAAATACTTCATATTAGCTGAGTGTCACAATGTTAAATTGTATTTTTATCTCAAATACAAAACTAAATCTTTCTGCAAAAGACAGTAACTACTTTAACAGTAAGTTCCATATTAAGTGGGTTTGCAAACATTTGGCCATGACTCATCCCCATTACAAGCTGCTAAGTTTAAACAATTAAATCACAGCACATGTGAACAAAACTAAGGCTAAAACATTTACTGAACATTGTTGTTGCAAATTCTTAAGATTACAACTCTTCAATGTAACATTGCCTAAATGGCTGACATAGATGAGATTTTGTTGAAATATGCGTCTATGAATACAGTGGTCACGAAGTTGCGTTATACCTGTATTTCTGTAAATTCTTCCTAAACTACTGGCCTGACCAGGCTAACAGAAAGTGGAAAAAATTTATAAAAAATAAAATTAATAAATAAATAAATACAAATCTCCACCTGAAGCCTGAAGGGATATTAATATGAAGCAGCAGTAAATAAAAAGCATGTACATATCAGTGCAAATGGCACAAACTCCCCCAACCTCAGTCATCCCTCATTTCAATTACCGCCTAAGCTGAACTGTCCTGAGATTCAGTGACGATTCTGCTTGTACATGCAGACCCTCTCAGTGGCAGCTGAGGGTGATGCTTCACTGATTCAGGAGACCATTAAATCAAAGCCAGAACCATAAATTGCATACTTTTATTATTAATTCCCCTCCAGTGGTACATGCACTATGCACCAGGTGGCCATGTTGATGATTTGATCGACTGGCAGGATGATCCATTTGCTTATCAGAGGCAACCAAGGGCCAGGTTATGGATGTGTGTGTGTGTGTGTGTGTGTGTGTGTGTGTGTGTGTGTGTGTGTGTGTGTGTGTGTGTGTGTGTGTGTGTGTGTGTGTGTGTGTGTGTATAACTGTAAACTGTCTGCACCAAGTAAACTTTCCAGATTGGGAGGAGGACACTCAAGCTCAGCCAGCTTAATAATTACCAAATGGCCCCTCCCCCTCTCAATGTAGCTGTATATATTTTGAGGAATCTCTTCTGTTTTTGGTGTTGTTCTCAGAGTAGGAGATGAGAGGAGTAGTGAGAAACAGAGGCTAAAAGAGACGAGTACAAAGACTTTTGGACTGTGGGAACGGACTGACGCAGTGAAATCTGCCTTCAAACCACCTGACATGATGTTGATTTTCCTGCTTTTTTGGCTAAGCTTGTCAACAACAAGCGCAGCTCCCAATCTAAAGATAGCACCCACAGAGGCACCTCTTCTTGTCACCGCACCGCCAGCTGAGACTAGATCCCGCTTTGCCATGTTAGATGACGTACGACTCCTTGCTAACGGTCTTCTCCAGCTCGGCCAGAGCCTCCGAGAGTTTGTGCACAAGACCAAGTCTCAGATCAACGACATCTTTCAAAAGCTAAACATCTTTGATCGCTCCTTCTACCAGCTCTCGGTGGTCACCAGTGAAATCAAAGAGGAAGAGGAGAAGTTGAAGGAGACGACCGTATTTTTGAAGGCCAATAATGAGGAGATCAGAAACTTGTCACTGGAGATCAACTCCAAAATCAACAACATCCTCCAAGAGCGAAGCCAGTTGCAGAGCAAGGTTGGTGGGCTGGAGGAGAAGCTGAAGGGCTTGTCTCAGAGCATGATGCCTCTGGAGCAACTTCAAGAGATTGCTGCTTTGAAGGTGAGTCCAATAAGGTCAATTCTGAACTTTTGTTGAAAATGGAAACCATTCAAGTTCACATTATAACTACAGGGCTTCACAATACCGATTTTAAAATGAGTGTCTAAAACTGCATGTTAATCACATTTGATAGCAAGAGCAAAAACTAAATCAATGCTTATCAATAAAACTGATTATATATCTGTACAGGCATCTGTTCCAGTTTAATCCAGTTATGCATTTACTGCATTAACAACTTGTCTATTGCAGGATGTGATTGAAACACAAGAAAGGACCATTACAGATCTGCTTAAATCTGTTAAAGAGCAACACGAACAGCTCAGTTATCAAAAGACCAAAATTAAGAGTCTTGAGGATAAGGTATCCATTTTTGTTTCTATAATATTAATGTTCTTTTCATTATAAACAAAGGATTATATATTTTGAATTTATCATCCAAAGCATTTTTATTTAATCTTTGACAAATTAATTTACCATTACAGTACTCGTCTAATTGCAATAGATTCAAGATTGCATTAAGAAAAATTTCTAGCCAACAAAATATTTTGTATATTTAATATATTAAATTTGATTATATTGTAAAAATAAATAAATAAACAGATTGAAATTATCTTTTTAATAAATTTAATTTAAATAATGTCAATGTCAAGTAACAAGAAATTCTATTGAATATAAAATAAAGAATATTGATTGCATTTAAAACATTCTCAGTGTAACTCTCATGGTTTTATTTGCATTTACTGAGAATAAATATTATTTTATTTCAGATGAACTATGACTCTTTTCAAGACACAGTGGAAAAACCTTTGGATTTAAATCCAGAAACACTTGATCCTTTACGTTACTTAACAATGAACTCCACCAATAGAACTGCAGAAATAAATGGTAATAACAGCACAAAATCAATAAGCAATTTAAACTGCTGCTTTAATAAATCCAAAATCATAAACTGTGTGTTCTGCTGCATAGACTTTCCAGTGGACTGCAGTGATGTGTTCAAAAGAGGGCAAAGGACCAGTGGAATTTACCCAATCAAACCTAATCAATCTGAGCCATTCTATGTTTACTGTGAGATAAGTACTGGTAAGAGACCGATAATGTACATCTAATCATCAGACTTCCTACTGACATCAGTTAAAAAACTGCAACTAGTACAGACAAAAGGCACAAGAAAATTACTTTCTTAACTAAGATGGATGTGCTGTTATCACTATTCTTATCCAACTCAATACAAGATTCTCTTTTTGCAGTTTACATTTACTCTTTATTTTTAGATGATGCAGCCACAGTCATTCAGAGGAGGGAGGATGGTTCTGTTGATTTTGACCAGTCATGGGAAAAATACGAATATGGATTTGGCAAACTGGAAAGTAAGTATGCGCTTTTGTGTCATGTCAGATGCTTCCTTCTCTAGATGCTTTTCTCAGTTCACACAGATTAAAAAAAAAAAAAGAATCTGCTTTGATTATCTTTTTGACAGCTTATGCTTTTGTAATACAATGCATCTTCAGCTGTTGACAAGAAATAAGCGGAAAAATATATTTCTATTACAGAAGAGTTCTGGCTTGGCTTGGCGAAGATTTATTCTATTGCTCAACAAGGACAATACATTTTACACATTGAACTGGAAGACTGGAAGAAGGAAAAGAGATTCATAGAGTACACATTCACCCTGGAAGGTCCTGCATCTGATTACGTTCTTCACGTGGCACCTCTGTCTGGAGATCTGCCTGATGCCTTGAGCAACCACACAGGCATGAAGTTCTCAACCAAGGAAAGAGACAACGATAATCATGATGACTCAAACTGCGCACGCAACTACACAGGTAACACATGGTCAAAATTAATATTTAATATCCCTCAATATACAACTGAACATCTCTTGAATATTAACTGCTTACTGGTTTCAGGAGGTTGGTGGTTTGATGCATGTGGGGACACCAACTTAAACGGGAGATATGCCTGGATGAGGTCAAGGACTCGGCACCAGCGCAAGAAAGGAATCTACTGGAACCCAGCCAAAGGAAGCTCCTATACCCTCAAATCCACAAAGATCACCATCAGACCATCAACCCAGTTTCAATAATCCCTGACCCTATACTCTCCATTGAGTAATTCAGAATCAATCAGAGGGGTCACACTGGCAGCAGACACTGGCCAACAAAGCTTTTCCATTTCTCTAAAGACAGCAGAAACTGAATGATGCAACTGCAGCAGGTCATTGACTCTGGTAGAGGGTAAAAACCAAGTCAAAGGGGTATTGCAACATACATGTGTTAGTTCAAAATGTTCATTTGTCATCAACTTGCAGCGTGCTGATCAAGAAAAGTTAATATTGAATTGGTTAAAATGGCATAAATAACTCGGCAGATCACACCTCTGGAACAGGATTTGATACATGTTATTATCAAGAGTCAGCAATACGTTTGTAGACAATATGGATAATATTATAGAACTACACTGCTCTCAACTATTGAGCTTCTCAATGTCATTTCACATACAGTATGTTAACTTGAAGTTTTTAAGTATTTAAGCAATTTACACAAATGTGAAACAGTAAAAAAGCATTTGGGTAACACTTTGTAATATTCATTAAATCATGACTACAATGCTCATGAACACTACTATAATATAATATTAAATTATATATAATATATTATATATTCATACTTTGATATTGAAAATTATAACAAAGTGTTACCGAGAAATGTGCTGTTATGGTTGAAGTTGGATCTTTTGCTTGTCTCTTTCTGTGCAGAGTCATACTGACTCCTGGTTATGCTTTGTACATACTCAGCTGTACTGTATATATTTTGTTTACACAATGTTTCTCATTGTTAGTCAGGTGCATTATATTTATAGCAACACATTTAGACAATAAGGCAACGTAAACTATACATGGACTAATATGGCAAACCAGTAGTGTATGTAGTGTAAATTTCACTACATAAAATTAAAACAATATCTTCTCAACAAAGAAAACAGTTTATGAACAACTTCGTTGCAGGCTCATGTAATTGAAATAAACCAGTTTCCAGACAGTTTAGACTACTGTTAGTTCATTGGGGAGGAAAAAAACTGTGATAAGTGTGATAAATCTAGAACATGCATGTTGTCTGCAGTAATTCATGTCCCAATCAGCACCATCTAAATCAAGGCTGACTATGCGGCGTATGCGGAGGAAGATAAAGTTGGCACAGGCTGAGAGCGGACAAACATGCCCTCTGAATGACAGGTTATGTCAACTTGCAGAGGATAGGCATCTTTGTCCTGTCAAGCTTGACTAAATTAGTAATCTTAAATAGCGGTGAGGCCGTCTGATCACAAAGAGAGTGCTCTGGCTAATTATCAATAAGAAAAAGTGAGATAAGGCATTTCTCAAAATAAATATATACTTGTTTGTGTTGGCGTGTGAGGCCAATTTATATGATCTAGACCAGTGGTTCTGAGAAAACACTTGCCTGAAATACCTATTTTGTAGTCCTGCCATTATTTCAGTGACTTAGCAATGTCACCATGATGCACATTTTCATAATGCCTGGCTAGTGGCTGCTTTGGTCTGCCCTCAAAAAGTAGGGTAAGTGATTGCGCTATGTCAAGGAGAAAAACATTATGTGGATTTCCAATAATTACACCATAGTTACACAGATGTATAATACGGTCTACAGCTGCCCACAAAGCTTTGGGAGTTATATTACTTGTAATATATATTACTTGTAATATTTGAGAGACATGCTGCAAATGATTTAACAACCACAACTGTTTCTTCTTTTTCATTCTTCAACCTTTGTTGGAATGTTTCTCAGAAATGAAAAAATGGTTATCAAATTACTTTCTCCAACTCAATGAGAACAAATCAGAAATTATTGTTTTTGGTCCCCCCAAAATGAGGACGGATATCATTAAGGAGCTGGGCAATCATCTTAACCTGGGATGTTATTAACTCAGAATCAGGCTTATCCAAACAAATCAATTCTGTTGTTAGGAACAGTTTGCATCAATTGCGGGTCATTTCCAAATTTACAAATTGTTTTTGTCTTTTCAAGATTTGGAGAAGGTTATTCATCCTTTTATTACCTCTTGTTTAGATTACTGTAATTCACTGTACTCTGGTCTTCCTCAATCATCACTTTCACACCTCCAGTTGGTACAAAATGCAGCTGCAAGGCTGCTGACTGGGGTAAAGAATGTCACCCCAAATTTAGCTTTGATTCAATAGCTTCCGGTCCATTTAAGAGTTCAGTTTAAGATTCTTGTTGTTGTTTTTTTAAAGCTCTTAACCATCAAGCTCCATCTTATCTAAAAGATCTTCTTATCCCTTTGTCATCTACCAGATCTGCTGATAAGGCTCTTCTATTTGTCCCTAATTCCCATTTAAAAACAAAGGGTGACAGAGCTTTTTCTGTCACTGCTCTCCGCCTGTGCAACCCATTGCCTCTGGACATCCGCCTTGCACCTTCCATTACCATTTTTAAATCTATGTTGAAAACGTATCTCTTCTCATTAGCATTTTAATCTCACATTATTGTTGTTTCACTGTCTGTCTTGTTTGGTTCTTTTCGGGTTTTTTTTCTCTTTTAAATTTATTTTATATTGTTCAGCACTTTGGATAGCTTTGCTATGTTTAAATGTGCACCATTAATACAATTTACTTTACTTTACTTACACAACACTACAGATTATACCAGATCACCAATTAGAGCTGACTGCACTCTTCAGAAAGGCAGGCTTTACAAAACCAGGAAGTTTTAAAAAGTATGTGTTTTTTTTTATACTTTAAATCATGTAAAAGCATTCTAGTAGACCCTTGAAAATATTAAATTATGAACTTGTAAATGAGCATTAATTTCACATGAAAAATGAATTGGTTAAAAAGTGTAGAAACACTTAAGAAAATTCAGCTCCTAAAATTTCTGAAATCCTGAAATGTAATTATTTCATATTGAATTATTTAAGTTACTTGAAGTTACAAAGCTAGAAATAGAGCTATATGCTTGTAAGGTCTCATGTCACACATCACCAAAAGCAACAACATATAGTGCTAATATACATTAGAGATGTGCTGCACTACTGAGAAGGGTCTGGCTGCAGACTTGCACCTGCACTCTCAGACTTGCATTCTCAGACTTGCACTCTCAGACACTTGCGCTTCCGCTAGCGACGTCACTTGCAGTCTTTATTTTATTTTAATTCTTTTTCTATTTAATGATAACTTTTTGTTTGAATCTTTCAACATTTTCAACAGTAGCCAGGTGGTGAAGACAAGAAAAAAGAAACTAAATTACAATGTCACTTGCAATGGCTACTTGCATTCTCAGACTTGCACTCTCAGATACTTGTGCTTCTGCTAGCGACGTTACTTGCAGTCTTTATTTTTTTTATTTTGTTCTATTTATTTATAACTTTTTGTTTGAATCTCTCAACATTTTACAACAGTAGCCAGGTGGTGAAGACAAGAAAAAAGAAACTTAATTACAATGTCACTTGCAATCGCTACTTGCACTCTCCGCTACCTGTGACGTCACTTGCAATCAACACAAATCGTGCGTGTTGCCAATGGAGTCAAGACGCTGTGGTGGTGATTAAACGATTAAAACTAAATTAGTAGGCCTACTACTATACACAAAGTCTTTCGTTAAGCCTTTTCCTCCTGTCGAAAAAAACAAACACTTAATATGGCATAATGTATTAGGATACGTTAAGTTCAATTAAAAGACCAAATTCGATATATAGTTATTATTTAATGTACTACAACGCAAGCAGATGGCTATGAACACAATGTGAACGCTTAATGTGGCCTAATAACAGACTAAGATGATAAAGACAATTCAGTAGGCCTAGCCTATAGATACAGACGGTTTTCCGAGATTGACATGCTAAATGGCAGACTAACCCGGTTTACTCTCATTCATTTCGTTCACCAACAAGATAAGCTATGTATCCGTTCATTCAGCTCGTTCACGAACGACATGTGTATCAGTTCAGTCATTTCATTCACGAACGAGATGTACTAAATCATTCAACTCGTTCACGAACGACATGGGTACCAGTTCAGTCATTTCATTCACGAACGAGAAGATCTCTCGATCTCGTTCAGACTCAAATGAAACTTGTTCATTGAAGGGCGTATTCGTTCGCTACATTCAACAAATCACATACTCTGTCACATCTCATACTCGAAGGCTATTGGCTCGATGTTGAGTAATTCTTTGACAGGATGAAATGGTTGTTACCCGGTTCACTGAGCTGCGCATGCGCTGCTTATAGCGCCGCGCTGCTGTGGAGGGAGGAACTTCACTGAACGAGAAATATGAGTCAGTGGATTACGTGAACGAGAACGATTCGTTCACCTAAAAGATTCGTTCAAAAAGAACGATTCGTTCACGAACGACACATCACTAATTGAAATACACGGGACAATCATGCTGAAGAGTTGTTGTGTCATTTTCTGTACCTCCAATAAACTAACAAATTATGAAATGAAGTTCTACATCCTTCCTAATAAACATACAGAACCGGAAAGGAAGACAAAATGGCTACAAGCAATAAGTTGTGAGGATGATCAAGGGAAGTTGTGGAAATCCCAAGACTAAGCATGTGTATGTGTGCATTCGGCATTTCATCACAGTAGGCTACGTTAACATTGTGTTCATTATTAACGCTATCAAAACTGTGTAAGGTTGTTTCAGAAAGTGGCATGTATATATAATTAGCCTTATCATTCTACCTTAAGTAAAACTATGTAACGTTAGCTTAGTGTCGAACATAAACCTGTTTACCCACTTAAAAAAGCGTGTGGACTTGAACAACTTAGTTTTGTAAGAACTTTTACACTTTCATTCATAAATTCACCCCGTCTGTGTTTGCGAAACGATTGAATCGCGGAATCCAGTCAAAAATAGAACTTGCTGTATAAAGCAGAACGTCACGGAACTTGGCTATTTTTGAATGAATACATCTACATTAGGGCTGTAAAATGAATCAAATATCGATATGGACTTCTGTATATGAATATTAAAGTTTAAAAGAGACTACAATTGTTCTACGCGTCTCTGGGAATGGGCGCTCAATATGTGCATTTTTGTCATTCAAATACACACGATGTTTGCAGTGTTTTCCCCCACGCTGACTCCGCCCTCGCCACGCCCCCAGCTATGACTAGATGCCGACTGTATCTATATGTCTTGTTGTTGACTCAACGTATATATACAGACCAGCAAATATGAACGTGCATTATGAAATGCATTAAGTGATTTTAAAAGGATCAACTCCGTACAGGCAAGCAGACGAGTACAGAACGCAGTGTGTTAAATTGTACATTAAACGTTTTCCTCCAGACACTCTTGGCACTGCTACTGAAATACCATGATCCTTATCTTTATTCTCCTTTTCCTTCTTTTCTAAATCTTAGTCCAGAGTCCAGAAACTGTAGTGTACATCATGAGTCTTTAAAAGTTTATCTTAAAAGTGTGCTTTAAATAAAAAGTGCTACACATCAAACATCTACATTTAAAATCTCACTTGAATAGGGTAATATTAGCGAATAGGATAACTTATTGAATATTATTTTGGACAATGGGTGGGTGTTGGAGTCAAAAAGGTTGAAAATGACTGATCTTGACATTTATACCTGTAAGTGGTGTTGGGCACATAAATGTCCCTGGCAGGGAACTCCAGGATCTCTTTTGTTGGCCGCACTCGACTATCTGGGTAAGGCTTCACTTGGAGCAGATCAGGTGTCAGGCAATAGTGAGGATTCTCGGGGGCTGGTGAGATGTCAATCTTAAGCTGGGCTGAGGGTATTTGGTAAATCAGTTACATAACTCACTACATTAATGTTAATATGGCCAAAATCTATTGAATAAACATGCCAAAAGAGCTCTACCTGTAATGGGCCTCAGTCTACGCAGCACAGAGGAGGGGCGCCTCATGTCAGCTAGGAACTTGTAGAGATCTTCATCACTTAGTCGATCTCCTTCCTAATATGATATATTAATAAAACAATAAATACATATTTTTAAATGTCAAAAGCAGGAGTTTTTATTAACTTTAGCAGTCTGACCTATGCAACGACCGATGACTGAAGGACAGTCAACTTTAAATGAACAAGATCAATACTAGGATGTTTTGTTTTTTGAATAACAGCTTGACCTGTTTGAAGAAGTTGGTGACCGTCAGGGTAGCGGGTCTGAAGCTGGTCAAACTGCATGATTCATCTCCGCTGGTGGTTCTCTCCAGCGAACGACGTCCCACAATATTAGAGTTCCTCCATTCAGACCAAGAGCCTTTCCGTTCTGTGTAATAGTGTAAAATCAAGTGGTTAAAACTTCAGAATTACTTCATCACTCATTCAAATGTTATTTGGAAAAATTATTTTAAACTAAGTACAAGTACAGGATAAACATGCATTGCACAACCATCTGTGTAATGTAAAGGCTCACCTGACAGCCCCATCTCCAGCTCTGTGTCTCTCTCTAGGCTGCCGGCACTGTTCACTATGTTCATGAGGTGTATGGCTGTCCAGGCAAAGGGCATCCGATAACGCCCTAGTCGCTGACAGAACTGTTCAGACTGACTGCGCAGCTTCTCAAGCTTTTCCTTATTCTGAGAAGAGGATATAAAAACAGTAACCATGCATGGCTGAATTCGACTAGGAACTGGTGCACAATGTATCTACAATTTTATGAAAGGCTTACTTTGGCAGCATCTGACTCTTTAAAGACCATGTAAGGCTCTGCACACTCTCCAATGTCTCCCTGCTGAAGCACCTTCTCAAGCTGAAAGCAAACTCAAAACACTCAAATTAAGCAATAAACGAACATCAATCCTAACTTAAAATCAATGCAATGATCATCAAACGTGCCACTGCAAAAAAGTTAATCCATTAATGCCATATTGACTTAAAATGCAATATTTTTTTTTACAAAATAAATGCATAATTATAAAATATATATAGATTATATTATCCAGTCTTCAGAGTCACACGATCCTTCAGAATTTATTCTAATATGTTGATTTGATGCTCAAGAAATATTTCTTATTGTTGATCTTAAAAACATTTTCTTTTTCAATATTTTTGTGGAAATCATGATCATTTTTTTTCCAGGATTCATGGGGTTCATGGGGTTTCTGAATGTTAAGAATGATGCTGAATGATGCAACCAACCTTGATAACAAGGAAGACATCTTGAGAAGGGTAGGTGATTGAAAAGACAGCAGAGCGGGCCAGGGTGGAGATTGCAGCAGATGGGATGTGCGGTCGCAGCATGGCCTTCGTTTGCTCAGAGTTTAAATCAAAGTAAAAGTTCTCTGATATCTGAGGATGAAGACAGGAGAATGTGCTAAGGAACAAATAAAATCTTTGAACAGGTTACTACTACCCTCTAGTGTTGAAATCAGTTAGCAACATCATGTGACATTTCCTTTACACATAAATGTAACTTGCATTTGAATGTATCTTTTGGAAATCCATTGGGTTAAATTTTTTTCTTTTACATTTAATCCTATTAAAATTGGTTTTATAATGCAATTTTAAAAGACACACACACAAAAAAAGAAAACTTCTGTCTTATGATTTGCAAGTTTGATGTAATCCATTGTCTTTTTTTATGGCACCATAATTCACTTTAATGGTGAATTAATTCATATTCCTTATTTTATATTCTTACACAACCTTTCACTTGTACATCACACAGGGAATTATAACAGCTTACCCTTTTCTTTTCTTTGATATCATATAAGGCCAAACTTGCAAATATTGGCTCAATTTCTATCTCAAACCTTGAAAGAAAGAAGAGAATGATATCAGCAACATTGTAACCATTTGAGTTGCATTTCAGCCAAAAAAAAGCTGTTCCCCACTTACTTCAAGGACAAGCACTTGACAAGAAGCCTTTGACCAAAATGTTCTTTTGGAACATCAGGCACACAGTGGCGCTCAATGGGTTCATCCTACATGAAAAAAAAAAAGATTAATTCAAGAAGTGTTTTGGTAATCCGTATCTTTAGACACAATATTGGAAACACTGAAACAAAATGTCATGCTCTACCTCATCCAAAGCAGGATGCAGTGCAAAGAGCTCTCGATGGCGGTTTGACTTGCGCTGGTCCTCATTGTGGCGGTCGATTTCTTCGTTGGGTACTCGATCCAGAAGGTGAGGCAGCAGAATATCAGGCTGAGAGTTCTTCAGGTCAAATATACTGCAAGCCCAGCTGCCGCGTGGAGTGTCATCAATAGACATGGACCTTCGCTTCAGATCATCCTGTGACGTGCAAAAGTCAGTTTTTATATCCAGTGAATTCAAAAAGAAACTCAAAGGGATACTGCGCAATTATTCTTCTGGGCTTAAGAAGAGAAAAAAAATAACTTTACCTAACACTCAACAGTAGCAAAGACAGGTTTACCTGATCATCTTGGTAGCTGCCGTGATCTGGCAACTCGTCAGACTCAAAAACCTGCTTGGGTAAACCTCTCTGCCTCTCCTTCTGCTTATCCAAAGTGTTGGGATTAAATGCGGTGCCCAACTTGTGGTACCTGCACATCCAAAATACTTTATTACCTGTGTGCTAATCAGTATACAAAAAGAGAACTAATAAATGTACTGATTAAATGTTCCATCCAAAATCCCCCTCATGTACATGCAATAATAACATTTAAATGTCATGTGTTTTAAGACTTTTTTTTATAAATAAATGAATAATAATTGACATAAAAAGCATTTCTATGACATAATAAGGGTTTCAAAAAAATAAAAAAGTAAGCCAATGTTTTTTTGTTTTTTATTTAAGAAACGTATCCATGTAACAATAGCAAAATAAATGAAAATAAATAAATAAAAATTGACATGGAAAGCATATATGACATAATTAGACATTTAAAAAATAAAAAAAAATTTTTTTTTTTAAATTAAGAGACTTCTGTTTAATCATAGCGAGAGAAAAAAAAGTGAATACATGTGTTAAGACAGTAATAGCTAATTAAAATGAATCACTACTACTCATTTCAAATAAAAAAAATAAAAAACAAGATTATGTGAAGCTATCATATTTTTAATATTTTATCAGTAAAGAAAGAAAATCTGTATTTTATGTAATGAGTATAGCAATGCTATACATAGCAATGCTAAAGTAGAGTTCAGTGGTGCTTGGAGCACTGATGGAGAAAATTACACAAATTCAGTTCACAATTATATGTGAAAGTTTGCAGGCTTAAGCTAAACTTTCAACTTTCATTACAGTAATTACTTCACTTCCATTTACTTTTCTCGCAATGACTGGGTTAAAATAATCAGTATATGTTTGGATTACTATACATGGTTACAGTAACAACCATCATTTGAACTCGATCAAGATAAGAGTTTGGGCTTATCAAATAAGAATCATCAAGCTGACTTATTCACAGTAACTTATGAAGGCCCTATAAATATCTAGGAAGCTGCTAGAGCTTTGTCACCTGAGCAGAGTTAAAAGCCTCAGCGGAAAGTATCATAAAAGCAGTATGTTGAAGAAAGACTGTAGGCAAAATGCACTTGAATTCCTCTTTGTCATTTATGAGCAGGCCCACACAAAATCCCCAGACAGTGTTGCAGATACTTCCACAGGATTGGAACATTCATTAATCACAAAGAGGCACTAAGAACGTAACACTTTCAGCTCCACTTAACACATTTTCCATTTTTAAAACCATGCATCAGAAACCCATGTATCAGGAGAAAAAGACTGTGTAGCAAAGCATCATACTTGCGGTTAACGATGGCCCAGTCTTCAGTGTAAGACCGGGTGCAGTCTCTAACATGTGAATCATTCTCACTGGAAAATTATTTAAGAGGAGGAACAAGTAAAATATGTTAAAACAGTATGTCTGCGTACCATCAGAATAAATAAATGACAGCTGTCATACTACTATTTATGTGCAAACAATATATACAAATTAAATGTAAAAAAGGCTTTTAGGCCTTTATGACTAATGAGATTTAAAACTGTTCATACAGACAACCTGATTTCATTTTGTTCAGTAATATCTTTTAATCTATACATGCTGGTTTGCAGAGACACACTAATGTATGCCTAGTTCTTCGAAACAATCCACCATGAACACACTCACCCCTCCTCAGGCACAGCCTGGCCAAGAGTTCGGCACTCTCTTGGCGTGTAAAGCACTTCAATGTCATCTGGAGGAAACTCGATCAGATCTCTCAGAGGTCCTGACTCTATAAGGGGAGGGTGCGTGATCAAATACTCTTCAAAATCCACTGGCTCTACAGCCTCTGTCAGAGGGATCTGTAGGGAGAAATCCAAAGGAGAACAGAAAGAGAATGTGACAACTGTTGCCGCTATCTTCAAAAAAAAGAAAGTATTATGATGAAGGGATAGTGGTAAATACTTTTTGAAGGGTCAGTCTCTTAGAATTAAGATGAAATGTAGAACTTACAGCATTACTAGTTGCATTCCCACCCACACTGAGGTTTTTGAGAAGTTGAGGTGAGCCTCCGTATTGACCAGCAATCTGCTTCCTGACCTCAGCCGCTACAGTCCTGGAGAACAAGACCGCATAGAATAGAAAGGCATTATAATAGAAAACAGATAAGAATCCCATGACCTGGCTGTCATCTCACTGTATGAATGAAATACTCAATTAATATAAACACTAATGTCCAAACGGTTGAGATCACTACTTTTTTTTTTAAATAAGTGAATATTTTCACTTAACAAGGATGCATTAAATTGGTCAAAAGTGACAGTGATCTTAAAAAAAAAAAAAAACTGTCACGATAACAACTTTTTG
The DNA here is from genome assembly GCF_963082965.1 of Carassius carassius. Lineage (NCBI taxonomy): Eukaryota > Metazoa > Chordata > Actinopteri > Cypriniformes > Cyprinidae > Carassius > Carassius carassius. The sequence continues at coordinate 14,084,236 of NC_081771.1, forward strand.
TTTTGCGATATATTGCCCCAGAAATAATTCCAATAAGTGATATTATTGTCATTTTAAAGACTGAATATATAATCATAATTTAACAGCATAATAATGCAAGAAGGCCTACACACTTCCAAATGACAACAAACTTTTAATTTTTAAGAATATTTAGATCATGGAAATTAAGTGTCAAAATATTAGATGGGTTAAAACACTTGAATAATTAGTAAATAAACATTTTCTAGCAAAAAGTGCAAAGTAACAAGTACAAAAAAAGAAAAATGCACAAAGAACTTTTATGGAGATCTTTCCATCTACAGATTTTTCCCTGACCTTCTTTTCTCTGTAATTAAGGGTGCACACTATTGCTGAAAAACACAATCACTACTTAGCAGTCAGATGTCCGTATGCACAAAGGTACAGATCCCCAAACAAGACCATATCTGCAGTTTTAACATTTTGTTGTAGAAGCATTTTTTTTATTCGAACTAGGACAGCATGAATTCACCACGTAATTACATATAACATTGTTGTCACATGAAGTCACTACATTGCATCATGTTTATTCAGTGCCACTCAATCATCATGTAGAAAATAAATATTTATATATATTATTTTGTATACTTTGTTATTTAAAATATTTACAAATCTGAGCCAACAAATCAGTCAAGAAAGACTTGATTGTTTATATTATTTCCAGATTTTTCATCCCACTGAAAATGGCTTGATAACAGTACAGTACAGCAATACACATCCAGGTATTCCAAGCATAGAGAAAACTCCAATCATACCGTATACAGTATACAAACTGCTCACTGCTAAAATGGTACAGGTAGTATGCTATTCCAAATATAGCCAAAGTTTTATGATCTTTTTCTTGGCCCAGGTTTTTGTAAATAACAATAATCTGTGACACTTCAAACTAATATAGAGCTTACTGGGCTCACAAAAATTATGCACTGGAAAAATGTTTTTCATTCATTCAGCAGTTTTAGTTTATGGTTTTGGAAAATATTATATTTTAAATTTAATCTAATCCGAAATATAAATTGAGATGACCGTGCACAAATCAAACTTGAAATCTAGCAGGAATGGTTAAAAAGAAACATACAAAAACAAACTAGCAATTCTGTTATAATGACACTAACAACTAAAAATCTCTGTGCCCTTGTTAGTTCTGGAGGGACCTTTATTTAGGCTGGACATTCCTGAAGAGGGAACAGATGATTAGCCCACGCAGATGTGTTGTTTACCAAGGACCCGGGTAACACCATGACTTTCAGTGAAAGAAAACGTCTTGCACTTAAGTAAACAGAGCCATGACAAACTTCTGTGACTTTCCAGAGAAGCTTCAGATTTCATCTGAACATCTAATTAGCAATTCATTCAATAAAAACAGGGGAACGTCAAGATTTTTAGTGCTTTCAGTTTTGCTTTGACTGTGTAAAATAAAATTTGACTTTCTGGGGCTTTTTGCATTCTAAATTATAGGTAATATCTACTGTATACTGTCTTTTGAATGAAACAAAACACATAGCTATTTTTTTTCTTTTTTCTGTTAAGTAACAAGTAACGATTGGAATCAAGGCCCCAGGTGCCACAAAGTCTATACTGAGCTGATCTAATCATCCTATTACACCTCACTGACAAGACAACAGCATTTTCAAGCATCAGGGAAATGGCAAGACTGTGGAAACCACCAGGGATCCTAAAAGGTCACTTGGGTTTTTTAAATCCATAAGCAGTCAAATCTCTAACTTAACAACACAAAGGAAACTTTGACAGAAAAGAGATGTTTTTGAGCCAATGATGAGACTTAATTATAGTCTATTATGATAACCTAGGGCCCCTGCTCCACAAATTGCGGGCCACTAGCCAAAATCTGAACAGATCTAAGCATTAATCACACTGTGTCATTGCAGGGGAAAGTATCTGCTTGAAATGTAATCATACATTGTATTACAAGCCATTCTGGATGGTCTTAAAGGCTTTATAATAGCTGCATGACTACAACAGCAATGCAAACAATCAATATCATGCGAGAAATCCTGGACCTTTCTTAGTTAATGGTATTCTCCATAATACACCAGAAATTATTATACATAATTATTATTCATGATCTCCAGGCTTAAAGTCTTGTTTACATTTATTTTTCAGTCGTGTTATTTACTTTAGAGTTTAACATCGTTTTATTGTAATCAAAGCTGCTGTCCAATAAACATATACTATATGACTGCATATTGCCTACTACACTAATATATAGCTACCATATGCTTGCATACTGACAGTATAACATCTCATGATCAACCCGATGTGTCAGTGTGTCAAGCCATCGTCTCACAAACCCTAAACCCCTGCATTTCATTGATTCCCCCTTGTCTGCATCATTAAATCCCTAGATGGATTTAACAAAAGGCGCATTTGTGGATTATAGACCCATGGATAAAGACTTTATTGCACAAAAGATTTTAATGCACAGAAGCACAAAGGCGTTATACTGCTGTATTGCAGTTTAGGGTGGTCACTCGGGCATCTCTATGGATCTGCTTCAAAACCTGGTAAGGAACCTACCAAGACGGCATTCCAAACGCGCCTATTAGACCCGAACGTGTAGTCTGGGTAAACAGCTCTCTAAGATTTGAGACACAGCCTATAAACTCAGCGTCTGCTCCAGCTAACTCAACGCCTAGGCCTTATTTAGGAAAGACTGGGACGCTCGCCAGCCGCATCATAGACAAAGCAGACAAAGAATGATCGCAGGGCGCTGGGAGAATATATTTAAACGCAATAGCTTGCAGGTGCGTTAGATATCCTTACCTGCTGATTTTCTGGGCAAATGCGCGGCGCTCAGCCATGACTGTAGCCACTGAGTGCTCGAGTAACTCCAGCGCTCCAGCCGCGATATTCCTTCCCCTCCCGTGGCCGTATTTCCACAAGACCCGCCTCCTGACGCCTAAACTAAGTCTGTGATTGGACAGTTGAGAAATCACTCATAAAGCCGTAGTAACCATAACAGAGCCATAATAAACAGAAAGCAAGTCTGGGGTGGGACTTGTCAGAATACGGTTGGGGAAAATAACGCGCTCCAGACGCGCAAGAGAGGTAAGAATGTACCGTAAAGCCGAAAAAATAAGCGCACACCATCTTTTTGTACGGTGCCCTGGAGATATCATGGTCGGTTCACTTAGTGATAATATGTCCTGGCCACAAGTTATTCGTGGCAATGTCATATTAACTTGTAGGAAGATCATATTATGTCGTGGCCATGGGATCATTTTATCGATCATTTTGACGAGGTAACAACATCCTTATGTCGTGGCCTCGAGATGTTATGTTGAGGGAACGACATCCATTTCTCGTGGCCATGACTTCTTATGTTGAGGGAACGACATATTTTGCATAAACAAACCTGCGTGACCATAGCAACCTGTGATTATCAGAGATTTATTCATTAATATATATATATATATATATATATATATATATATATATATATATATATATATATATATATACATACATACATACATATATATATATATATATATATATATATATATATATATATATATATATATATATATATAATTTTTTAATTAAGAAATTACAATATTATTTATTATATAAAATATTTTATTAAATTATTATATTACCCATATACCTTGGCTACCTGACTTTATTACATGTGATAGTCAACATTCAAATGAAGTTTATCATGAATAAATGTTACATGAAGTGCAAAATATAAATAGGCCTACAATATTTTTTTTATCCATCCTACAGTCTTGTAAGTCCATTAACTGATCGTCTTTTCCCCGTAATATTTGTATATTATTATTATTATTAGACTATTATTATTGGTTATATTTTATATTCGTTTATATTCATTTTTTGTTTAATTTTGATCTCTTTGCTTAACGCTCTGAATACTTTTGTAATAGCCTACTGTAAATGCTCGACATGCAAATCAAGCTTTGATTTTGCTGACTGGAATTTTAGCTGGAATGCAGTTTAAGTTTAATGTATATTTTGTTTTATTTCAGCTAATTAATAGACCATAATTATAAATACTATTGTTTCGTTGAGGAATTAATCCTTCATGTAGTTTCACGTAGTATCATTTATCTGACAATTATGCCAATAAAGTTTTGTTGTGATGTGATGATAAATGTAACATTTTTTTCAGATAAATTTCATTTGAATGCTGACCATCACAAGTATTAAAGTCTGTAATAAATACGACATTCCCACAAATTAATATCCTGTGGCCACGACATATTATCACGTTCCCATGAGTTATTATGTAATCATGACAAAACTAAGTAAACTGACCATTTAATCTCCCGGGCACCATACTTTTGGGATCAAGGGTTGGAGTCTTCCTAGTGTTTCATATCCTCTGCATACACTACAGGGCTCTTTTACAGGAAGCTATCTGTGTAGCAAAAAGTGTGAAATGCATCCGCTACCACTTCCAGTCGTGTAATCTGTAGACAATGACAGCTTTATTGGTGTATAAACAGTAAACACACTGTGGTTTGTAATAGAAGTTGTTTAATTTTGACTTTTCTGATCATAAATAATATAATGATACTTCGTAAAAAGCTAAATAATGCTTATAAAGTGCACAAAACCTTAAGTAATAGATAAATGTCACAAAACCAGTTTAAAAAAACAAGGCCAAACCACTGATCAGTGTGTCAAACTCATAAAAGACAAAAACAAACGTCTTACAATTAAAAACACACTGTAAATATTTTTTATTGCGACTCGAATGTATGACAGTTTTATCAATATACAAAGTTGCTCCTAATAAAAATAACATAAAAAAACTTTCCAGCCGATAGAATTGATTTTAAAAGGAAGCACATAATGTAAACCACTATATATATATATATATATATATATATATATATATATATATATATATATATATATATATATATATATATATATATATATATATATGTGTGTGTGTGTGTGTATGTGTGTGTGTGTGTTTTGCTTACATCTGTATATACACCTTTTCCCTTTTAAGACTTAAAAAAATGGATTGTTATTTTTAATTAAAATGCACAACAACAACTAAAACAGTAATATTCAATGACAAACTAGCTAAAACGTTTATTAACAAAAACGAATAAGATGAGACATGGCATAGGCCTATACATGAAGTGAATTATTTATGAGTCAGAGTTTTGGTATTGAATCATAACTACCATGCAAACAGAACTGTTGGTTCATTATGTGAGATAACATGATGACATTTACCCAAACACTAGAGTCAGACAAGCTTTATGGAAGTTATCAGTGCCTTGAAGTGTGATTTCAGTTGTTGATCACTGCACCACTTTGCGAACTCAATGTTGGCACTGTGACATTTCCCGTAGCTTCACTGCATCTAACTAGAATTTTAATGGTTCTTTTTATTAATCTCATATGTTCCGAATGAAAAAAAAGTTCCTCCAAGTAAATGGTTAGAAGGGAAAAAGACATATCACTTTTATCGTTATACATGCAGGGGTCTATAAATGTAAAAGTATGACACTTCGTGTGTACCGAAATATAATACAAAGAATTTAAAACAGAAGATCCAGTGACTTATTTTTTTTTATTGTATTATTATTATTATTATTATTATTAATGTAAAAATGAGAGACAGGAGGCACTGACTTTTACAGGTGTGCTATTTAGGTACTGGGCTTTTCTCACACATCGTTTCTTAAGTGGAGGAGGCTGAAGCACATCTCCATCATCCTGTTGAAAAAACAGACATGTAATGCACATGCAGGTTTAAAAAGAGCTTTTAGACAATCTAAATAAAATATTTAAAATAACGTTTTTTTAACAAATCTGAAAAGCAAAATAACAGATAGGAGAGATTTACGGAGTCTCCAGTGGTCCATGGGCACAGCCTCTTCAGATTGTGCTGAGAACTTGGAGAGGCCATGCAGTCTTTGTCCATACATTGTTTTTTTCAGTAGAGGAAGCTGAACCATGCCTACATTGTCCTGTTTAAAGAATAAACATCATAATGTAATGCACAAGCAGGTTGAGAGCTTCTTAGACAAAATCTAAAGGCATATCATTGTGGAATAATTAAACAATAGATTTAGAATATATACATTATATTATACATTACGAAACCTAAAAAGTTAAAGTAAGGGACTTACTGAAGCTTCATTGCTCCATGGGGATGTCCTTTTCCGAGGTGACCCCTGTGGGGATGTGGTAAGTCTGTGTGCTCCCTTGTGGGACCTGATGGATCTAGCTGATCCCCCATGGGAACTGGCTGGAACAGTAGACACAGCTGCTCCCTCAGAGGAAGCAGCAGGCACAGGTACTTCCTCTTGCAATGCAGAAAGCACAGGCACTCCCTCAGAGGATGTGGAGGGTACAGGTACTTCCCTGGGGTATGCACAGGACATAGGTGCTCCCTCATTGGACCTGGCCGGTACAGGTGCTTCCACAGGGGATGCAGCAGACAGAGGTTGCTCAGAGGATGCAGTGGGTACAGGTACCCTGGAAGATGTAGGTCGTCCCATGGGTTGCCTTAGGGGCAAAGGTGTTAAATTTATAACCCTTGTCACATACTGCCTCATGTTTTCAGGGACCCTTAGTTTTCTGCACAGTGAGGGCCTGGCAGGAACTGGTGCCCCCTGTTGGGACCAATTGACACCAGTTGCTCCTTGCAAGGTTCTGGCCAGAACAGGTGCTTCCTCAGGGGACGCAACAGGCACAGGTGCTTGCACAGGGGATGCTGCGGATATAGGCCGTCCCATGGGTTGTCTTATAGGCAAAGATGTTAAGATGGATTTCCTTGTCAGATACTGGCTAATATTTTCAGGGACCCTCAGTTTCTGCCTCTGTGGTGGCCTAGCTGGCACAGGTGCTTCCTGTTGGGACCCGTCAGTAACAGTTGCTCCTTGCAGGTTCCTGGAAAGCACAGACACTTCCCATTGAGACTTGTCTGGATCAGTTGGTCCTTTTGGGGTCCTGGAAGACACAGACACTTCCTGTTGGGACCCGTTGGGAACAACTGGTCCTTTTAGGATCCTGGAAGGCACAGGCAGTTCCTGATTGGAGCTGACAGGAACAGGGGCTGCTTCCAAGGAAACTGCAGGCACATGTGCTCCCTTAGAAGATCTGGCTGGAAGAGGTGCTCCCTCAGGGGGGGGGGGGGGGTGAGTATAGGTGCCTCCTCAGTATATCAGTATATGCAGCAAGCACAGATGACTTCAGAGGTGAAATGGCTGGAAGAGGTAGGTCGTCCCATGGGTTGCCTTGGGGGCAAAGGCGTTAAAATTATATTCTTTGTCACATACTGCCTCATGTTTTCAGGGACCCTTAGTTTTCTGCACAGTCAGGCCCTGGCAGGAACTGGTGCCCCCTGTTGGGACCAATTGACACCAGTTGCTCCTTGCAAGGTTCTGGCCAGAACAGGTGCTTCCTCGGGGGACGCAACAGGCACAGGTGCTTGCACAGGGGATGCTGCGGGTATAGGCCGTCCCATGGGTTGCCTTATAGGCAAAGATGTTAAGATGGATTTCCTTGTCAGATACTGGCTAATATTTTCAGGGACCCTCAGTTTCTGCCTCCATGGCGGCCTAGCTGGCACAGGTGCTTCCTGTTGGGACCTGTCAGTAACAGTTGCTCCTTGCAGGTTCCTGGAAAGCACAGACACTTCCCATTGAGACTTGTCTGGATCAGTTGGTCCTTTTGGGGTCCTGGAAGACACAGACACTTCCTGTTGGGACCCGTTGGGAACAACTGGTCCTTTTAGGATCCTGGAAGGCACAGGCAGTTCCTGATTGGAGCTGACAGGAACAGGGGCTGATTCCAAGGAAACTGCAGGCACATGTGCTCCCTTAGAAGATCTGGCTGGAAGAGGTGCTCCCTCAGGGGGGGTGGTGAGTATAGGTGCCTCCTCAGTATATGCAGCAAGCACAGATGACTTCAGAGGTGAAATGGCTGGAAGAGGTCCTCCCTCAGGGGACACACCAAGCATAGGTGTATCCTCAGGAGTCCTGGCCAGATCAGGTGCATCCTCAGGGTATGCAAAAGACAGAGGTTGCTCAGGGGATGCAGTGGGAACAGGTGCCCTGGAAGATGTAGATTGTCCCATGGGTTGCCTTAGGGGCAAAAGTGTTAAAATGATATTCCTTGTCACATACTGCCTCATATTTTCAGGGACCCTTAGTTTTCTGCTCAGTGAGGGCCTGGCAGGAACTGTTGCCCCCTGTTGGGACCAATTGGCAGCAGTTGTTCCTTGCAGGGATCTGGCCAGAACAGGTGCTTGCACAGGGGATGCTGCAGGTATAGGTCGTCCCATGGGTTGCCTTATAGGCAAAGATGTTAAGATGGATTTCCTTGTCAGATACTGCCTCATATTTTCAGGAACCCACAGATTCTGCCTCAGTGGCGGCCTAGCTGGTCCAGGTGCTTCCTGTTGGGACCCGTCAGGAACAGTTGCTCCTTGCAGGTTCCTGGAAAGCACAGACACTTCCCACTGAGACTCGTCCAGATCAGTTGGTCCTTTTGGGGTCCTGGAAGACACAGGCACTTCCTGTTGGGACCTTCTGCGAACAACTGGTCCTTTTAGGATCCTGGAAGGCACAGGCAGTTCCTGATTGGAGCTGACAGGAACAGGTGCTGCTTGTGGGGCCTCTATTTCCTGGTCTGTAGGGGGGTCCCCAAACTCACCCTTCTCACATGAGGAGCGTAAGTGGTCTTCAACCTCCATTACTGCCTACCACCACCCTGCAAGGAGGGCTGTAATGAGCTCCTCATGCTCATCAAAGGGGATGAAGATTTCAGTTTTTTGGATAAGCATCTTTGATGGAAGTAAGACAAGATAACCAAAAAATATATAATAGACGTTTTTGAAACAATTAACTGTGAAACACTGTAAGAAAAGGAGAGAGAAGAGGTGAACAAATAAAAGCCGGTGCATTTTTGTAAGACTAGGCTATGCCCAGTGGTGTTTCATTAGAGGAAGAAAAGGAGGATGAGTCTTTGCAAAAATGTATTAAAAATGTTCACAGCAGCACAGCAGATTATAAATATACTAAGAAGTGATACTAAGTTGTGATAGGACAGATTTTATATTGCATCATTAATTATCTCGACTATTTTAATCTGTGCATGGGAGCATAATTAATAATTCATCAGCCTCTCCAACAAACTCCTCACGGACCACCACTATGCTTATTTATTTTCAATTTCATTGTACAGTACATATTTAAACAATACATAAACTGAGACAATAATATTGTCTCAATTTATACAATAATATTCCCTGCTAAAAATATTTAACATACTGATTAGATGAAAAATCCCCAAATCCAAGGTGAAGAGTGTACTCACAATCTCTCGCCAACCCGCTACAAATTCAAATCGCGCTTGCACTCAAATTTACGCTCATTGAACATTCTAAAGAATGTTGCGTCATAATGGTTAAGAATCTGGTGTTCTGAGGGATGTGTCCTAGGCAGTTTTATTATTGATACATTTATTTTCCTATGTGAAATACCGTGGGTTAAAGTTTCATGGATTTATATGTTTTGATTAAAGTCAACAAAGAGGCCCACTTGACTAAAGGTAAAGGTTAAAACAATCAAATAAATTAATACTAAACTAAACTAAACTAAAGGCAAACTCTTGTCTCTCTCTCTTTCTTCATTACAAAAAGACAATTCTCATCTGTGAAGTGGACCTCCAGGGCGGGGTCTGCAACATATATATTGTTTATTTTTTTCTTATTTTTGAAACGGCTCTTAAGCATAGTTCAAAAGAACCGTTTATCGGAAATGAGTCAGAGCAGAGCCGTAGAGAAGATGGCTCTGAGTCAGACGTCCTATCCAGCGCCAGACGAGAGAATATCTGAAACACCGCGAGACCGAACGAGATGACCGCTTCCTCAAAATGTAAACAGAAGTTAGTAGATGCACGGCGAGTTAAGTATAACAAGACATGTGAGCAGGTATGTTTTAAAGTGTATATTTAATCGTTTAATTGCTTATTTTACAAAGCATTCGCCACTAGTTTGCATTTACGCTTATTGTTGGCAGTTTTGTAAACTGAGCAAGCTTACTGATTAATTAGCATGCTAAGTTAGTCAGCCAGTATCAGTTATCTTGAGATGCATTGATGTTAATGTTATGTTAACATTCTGGCCAGTGATTTGAGGATATGCAACGTTATCGCATTCATGCTTGGGTCGGAAATGTCATCTGAGTATTAGAGAAACTAAAATCAATGACATGTTACCAAGTACGATGTAAGTTAACTTTTTTTGGCCGTACTGAAAACTTTTCACAGAAACTCCATCGTATGTGTTGTGATGGGTTCTGCTCCGTGGCTGATAAAATGGAGACTAAAGGGACCGACGAGGTGGAGAAACTGAAGTCCAAGTTTATGTCAGCATGGCACAATGTGAAATACAGTACGTAACGAGAGATCATACTTGTCGCGATGTTAAGATGTTAATTTCCTGACAGTCTTATACATGTCACAAAATTGACAAACCTGTACACGTGACTTATCATGAAATGTTTTTAACCCTTCAAGGTTGGGCTCTTAAGTCAAAAACTGCCTTCAGCCGTAATTCTCCTGTTTTCTTGTTGGGGAAATGCTACCACTTCAAGGCTGTGGGTAAGAACATTATGTTCTTACAAAAAACATTTAAACCGATTTGATAATCTGTCAAATCGCTTTACATATTGATTTTTTTTGTGTGTATTTTTGTATTTTACATTTTTATTTAATATTTAATATATCCAACATTTTAAAATAAAATGTACCTACAAATATTCCAGGTGTATAATGGAATGTTTATAACTTATAAACATTATAAGTTATATAATGTTTATAACTGTTGTCCTCAGATGATGAAAGTCCTACTGGGAGTTGTACTGCCGAGGCATTAGATGACGATATTGTAACCGGTAATGTTGATGGATTTCGCAAGGATTTCACCTCACGAATTTGGCTGAGCTATCGAGAAGAGTTTCCTGCTCTTCCTGGCTCCACCATCACTTCAGACTGTGGGTGGGGTTGTACACTCCGGGCAGGGCAGATGATCTTGGCCCAGGGTCTCTTGCTTCACATCTTGGGAAGAGGTGAGATCGGGTCATATGTATAATGTATGTATTTTTATGTGACATTGAATATGTATTCACCCTCAGGCCTTCCAAAACATAGAGTTAGTTTCAACATTAGAACAGATTTGGAGAAATTTAGCATTACGTTACTTGCTCCCCAGAGAATAGATGCTGTCAGAAAGAGTCCAAACAATTGATTAAAGCATGATTCCAGTCCATTATTAACATCTTGTGAAGTAAAAAGCTGCGTGTTTGTAAGAAATCTTTAAATTTTTATTTTTGGGCGAACAATTTGTTTAAACGGTCAATAATAATAATAAAAAAAAGTAATATAACAGTTTTCATATGATAACAGTCAGTGTTGGGAAGGTTACTTTGGAAATGTAATAGGTTACAGATTACAAGTTACCCTATTTAAAATGTAATAGTAGTGTACATTTTTTAATTACTTTAATAATGTAAATAATTACTTTTGAGTACTTTTTGATTACTTTTCTAAATTTCTAATGAATGTTTATTTGCAACTGTTAATCATTTTCAAACATTTACACCATGCAGGTTTAACCTTAAAGTAGTGCTCAACACTGTCAGACTTTCACCATCCTTCATCACTTGAATTAAGATGATCACATTTGATCACATCCACCACACAATTAGACTTTAGTATTGCCTTTTACTTTGAGATTGATCTGAAGTTCAATGCAGATTTAAAATCAAAAGAAATAGTTTATAGATACTGTTTTTGAAACCAAATCTTTGCATAACTACAGGAAACACTGCATCTAACAATGGTTTGGGTAAAAAATAGTTAATAAAAAAATAAAGGCATATACATCAACTCAAATACGGTTATCTAATAAGCATGTGTCCTATTTTGTGTACTAAACTCCTGAAACATTGGTGTCTTTTTGAAACACTGCTGTCTCTTTGTATATGATATGATGATTGTTTCTCAAAATAAGTAAAATGCTCATGAAGTGACTACCAGCAGATCTAGAGATTATGTTTGTGTTCATGTGCTCATATATTGAGGCGGCAGAGGCTGAAAACACTGCGAGCTTCAGTAGGCCTATGTGTAGTAAATGAAACCGCATGTCTGCACCATTAATTTCCACGAGGGGCGGATTGGGAAAAAAGATTAGGCTGGGAAATCTCACACTCATACACCCACAACACATTCTGAAACATGGACGACCCTATTTTGTGTATGGACCTGACATGAAAAAGATTTAAATCCTTAGGTTGGGGACATGCAACATAATTAAGAGTTCTCTCCTGAACTGCACCTTCACTTCCATTATACATCCATCCTCTCATGACTTTAATACTGAAGAATTTTATTTGGCTTTTACCATGTTTTGTAAGTGCATTTTTGTTTTTTTGGCAAATTAATTACCACTTGTATTTATTTTTACTACGAATTCCATGGTTAAACCACGGTTAGTGCCATACCATAGGCTACATTCCATTGTCTGCACTAGCTCCCCCTAAACCTATGATAAAATATGATTATTTGTCTGCTAAATTAATACTGTAACATTACAATATATAATAATGATGTCCTTTATACAGTATTTTGAGTCATTGTGAGCAATGGGCTGCTGCTGCTTAACTAAGTAAACAAAGACAAAACTACAATAGCATCTTTACAGATTAAACTGACCTGCACTTGAAACCCTGAACAGAAGTGTCGCTTCTCTGCTCCAGCTGTGTGCTTCCACAGTCCACTCTATTCCCTCTCTGCCATTGATTACTCAGAGTCTGATCCAAACTGCTCGGCGGAGGTGTGGAGAGCGCGCGAGCCCAACCATTACCAGTCACGACTAACCGATTCATGATTTATCAGAGATTTAATTATCGAATGGCGGATTCGGAAATAGTCGCTTTAGTACATTCGGTGTGCAATTATACAATAACAATATTAAAATAGAGGGCCAAATGGTCTGCCAGGCCACCGGGGATTCATAGATTGTCATTTTGCGGCTTAATATTCACAGACACTCCCATATCACGTTTTGATTCAAGTGAACTGACCTACTTTTGATGACTGGATTCTACGAACCAGACTGTGTTTTCCGCGTCTCGGAGATTATGGGCCGTATGTCTTAGTGCAATTTGGGAAAGAAATAAGATGTATGTGGATGTGTGTAAATATTCAAATGTAATCCCCTTCGTAATCGTTAAAATTGTAATTTAATTACTCATTTTTTCTTAGTAACTGTAACTGATAACGGTTACATTTATTTTGTAATTAAATTACTTAACGCCATTACATGTAACTAGTTACTGCCCAACACTGATAGCAGTCCATGTGAGAGCTGCAAAAACAGTTCTGAGGTGTGTGTCGCTTAAATCTAAGAAGCCAAAGTTTTTCATCTGAAATTCTGTATTAATTTTTCAATTCAAAGGTTGGGTATTTCAGTGTCAGAAGTTGTCACTCTCTAATGAATGATTTCTCATGTGATTGACGGAGGGCAGTTTTGTGTAATATGGTGAACAGGCCACGACATTTGCCAGTTTAATACCTTCATTCAAAAAACAACATTGAAGCGCACGTCTATAATGAAATATGTCATTATAGAAATATCTGTCTATAAAGAGGCTAATGGCTAATAAAACATACTTATTAGCCAATTACAGGCCTTGACAAGTAGCAAGGTCATTGCCTTATGGCCTCACAGCCAGGTCCGGCACCTTTATGACCCTCAGCACTTGTACTTACTCCATTTCCGACACCCACTCTGTTTATGAGGATAAAATGTTATAAAAGTGAAATACTGACTAAGCTGAGTATCGTAATTGAACTTTTTGTTCTTAAAGCACAAGTCCCACTGTCTATTTAAAAGTCAAATTTAAATATGTGTGTCACTCTGAAATCTAGGACAAACTTTTAGGACTTCTGCTCCTTTGTTTCTTACTGCATTGTTTCTTAATTGATATAATTTTGAGGTAATGATCAAATTAAAGATTATAATTGCTCTACTTGTCAAAAGTATGAAATAATTGATGTTGATGTTTTTGAAAGAGACAAATAATGCTGACCACGGCTTCATTTATTTGATGAAGAATATATTACCATAAAGCAGTAATATGAACTATTATTAGACATGACAAAAACTATTTTTATTTTTAAATATAATTTATTCATGTGATGGCAGAGCTAAATTTTCAGCAGCCATTTTTCCTGTCTTCAATGTTACATGCTCGTAAACAAACTTAAAAAAAAAAATTCTCTATCACCAGACTGGATCTGGTCAGACGCACTGACCTTGGAGCCCCTGGATACAGAGACATGGACCAGCAGTGCAGCACGAAGACTGGTGTCCACATTAGAGGCCTCCATTCAGGGAGAACGATTGCAGGTCACCCAGCCTATCTGTGCTGCTGCTCAAGGAGGGGCTGAGGAGGCTGATTCGTACCTGCAAGAGGCATATCACCGCACCATTGTGTCCTGGTTTGGGGACGAACCCTCAACCCAGCTGGGCATCCACAGACTAGTGCAACTAGGAATGAGATCTGGAAAACGAGCAGGAGATTGGTATGGCCCAGCAGTGGTGGCACACATACTCCGGTAAAAAGTGCATTATTTGATTAGATTTTTTTATATCCTTTATATTACCCATTTGCATTATGATGATTGTCAAATATCACTCTTACCCTGTCACTTTTCTCTTTCCCTCAGAAAAGCTGTTGATGAAGCAGTAGATGAGAGGCTGAAAGGGATAAGCGTTTATGTAGCACAGGACTGCACAGGTATGGAAAATCTTAATCTAAAATCTTTCACGGAACAACAACAAAAGGGCAAATATGATTAACAGAAGACTTCCAAATTGACCAACAATCAAACTAATTTGTATTTGAAAGCAATTTTCTACTTCTTTAGAGATTCTTTATACATTATTAATCATCTTCTTGATATATGATTGTTAGATTTGTTCAAATTATATATATAATATATATATATATATATATATATACAGGTGCCGGTCATATAATTAGAATATCATCAAAAAGTTGATTTCACTGATTCCATTCAAAAAGTTAAACTTGTATATTATATTCATTCATTACACACAGACTGATATATTTCAAATGTTTATTTCTTTTAATTTTGATGATTATAACTGACAACTAAGGAAAATCCCAAATTCAGTATCTCAGAAAATTAGAATATTCCTTAAGACCAATACAAAGAAAAGATTTTTAGAAATCTTGACCAAGTGAAAAGTATGAACATGAAAAGTATGAGCATGTACAGTACTCAATACTTAGTTGGGGCTCCTTTTGCCTGAATTACTGCAGCAATGCGGCGTGGCATGGAGTCGATCAGTCTGTGGCACTGCTCAGGTGTAATGAGAGCCCAGGTTGCTCTGATAGTGGCCTTCAGCTCTTCTGCGTTCTTGGGATATTCTGACATATCGCATCTTCTTCTTCAAAAATACTCCATAGATTTTCTATGGGGTTAAGGTCAGGCGAGTTTGCCGGCCAATTAAGAACAGGGATACCATGGTCCTTAAACCAGGTACTGGTAGCTTTGGCACCGTGTGCAGATGCCAAGTCCTGTTGGAAAATGAAATCTGTATCTCCATAAAGTTGGTCAGCAGCAGGAAGCTTGAAGTGCTCTAAAACATCCTGGTATATTGCTGCGTTGACCTTGGACCTCAGAAAACACAGTGGACCAACACCAGCAGATGACATGGCCCCCGAAACCATCACTGACTGTTGAAACTTTACACTGGACCTCAAGCAACGTGGATTGTGTGCCTCTCCTCTCTTCCTCCAGACTCTGGAACCCTGATTTCCAAAGGAAAGGAAAAATTTACTCTCATCAGAGAACATAACTGTGGACCACTCAGCAGCAGTCCAGTCCTTTTTGTCTTTAGACACTTCTGACGCTATCTGTTGTTCAAGAGTGGCTTGACACAAGGAATGCGACAGCTGAAACCCATGTCTTGCATACGTCTGTGCGTAGTGGTTCTTGAAGCACTGACTCCAGCTGCAGCCCACTCTTTGTGAATCTCCCCCACATTTTTGAATGGGTTTTGTTTCACAATCCTCTCCAGGGTGCGGTTATCCCTATTGCTTGTACACTTTTTTTTCTACCACATCTTTTCCTTCCCTTCGCCTCTCTATTAATGTGCTTGGACACAGAGCTTTGTGATCAGTCAGCCTTTTTTGCAATGACCTTTTGTGTCTTGCCCTCCTTGTGCAAGGTGTCAATGGTCGTCTTTTGGACAACTGTCAAGTCAGCAATCTTCCCCATGATTGTGTAGCCTACAGAACTAGGCCTTTGCAGGTGTTTTGAGTTAATTAGCTGATTAGAGTGTGGCACCAGGTGTCTTCAGTATTGAACCTATTCACAATATTCAAATTTTCTGAGATACAGAATTTGGGATTTTCCTTAGTTGTCAGTTATAATCATCAAAGTTAAAAGAAATAAACATTTGAAATATATCAGTCTGTGTGTAATGAATGAATATAATATTCAAGTTTCACTTTTTGAATGGAATAAGTTAAATCAACTTTTTTTGATGATATTCTAAGTATATGACCAGTGTGTGTGTGTGTGTGTGTGTGTGTGTGTATACACTGCTGTTCAAAATTTGGGATCACTAAGACTTATCAGTCAGTCTCGTTTGCTCATCAAGGCTGCATTTAATTAATCTAAAATACAGGAAAAAATACTGTGATCTTGCAAAATGTTATTAAATATAAAATAATGGATTCTATTTTAATATCCTTTAAAATATAATTTATTTCTTTGATGCAAAGCTGAATTTCCATCAGCCATTACTTCAGTATAACGTGTCACATGATCCTTCAGAAATCATTTCAATATCCTGAGTTATTATTAGAATTATCAATGTTGGCAACAGTTGTGCTGCCAAATATTTTTTTTTGGAAACTTCAATTCTTTTTTCAAGATTCTTTGAATAAAAGGTTTTACAGCATTTATTCAAAATATAAATCTTTTCTAACAATATTAATCTTTGATATCACTTCTTAACAATTTAACACATCCTTGTTGAATAAAATATTTAATTTCTTTAAAAAAGAAAAAAAAAGAAGGAATAACATTTACTAAACCCAAACTTTTGAACTGTAGTGTATGGAATGATATTGCGGACTTTATTCAAAAGGCATTGCAAATTGTATTTGCAATTGCGTTTTCAATTTGTGGACGCATAAAATGTGACATAATCGAAACGCAAATGCAAATCGCGCATTACCGTTTTCATTTTCGATCAAGTGAACGCACAGTGTCTGACAAATTTAAAATGGAAATGCAAAGTCCGTTTGCAATTGTGTTTCCCATATCTTAGGAGCTATGAGCCTGTCATATTTAAATAGCAATATTAATTACCACATTTGCCTTTTCACTCTCTCTGCACTGTGCATGTAAACTGCCAAAACTCAAATGGAATCGCAATACCTTTTGCATTAGGATTGCAGTAGGATAAACAAAAAAATAAAGAACGTCTGTGTCGGCCCGGGTTTCGAACACGCGCTAAAAGACTGTATGCCATGAGAGATGACAGTCACTAACCACTGAGCTACCAAGCTACACTGAAGTAGCACCAGATCTCTAGATTCAAGACAGGACTCTCTGCTGTACATCGTGCAGCTGCTGAATCAAGGAGAATTCGTCTAAGACAACTGTACATTTGTGGCTACTGTGGCTTAATTATAAACACTATCGTTAACTCATACTTACCCTAGTAAAAACATATTACATTTTAGTACGATCGTCACTTCCCAATGCAAACACGCCCAATAAAACGGCCCCACCCCTGTCACTTGATTGACAGGTTTCTGTGTAGACGTTGGAAATTCAAATGCAAAAGGTATTGCGATTCCATTTGAGTTTTGGCAGTTTACATGCACAGTGCAGAGAGAGTGAAAAGGCAAATGTGGTAATTAATATTGCTATTTAAATATGACAGGCTCATAGCTCCTAAGATATGGGAAACACAATTGCAAACGGACTTTGCATTTCCATTTTAAATTTGTCAGACACTGTGCGTTCACTTAATCGAAAATGAAAACGGTAATGCGCGATTTGCATTTGCGTTTGGATTGTCACATTTTATGCGTCCACAAATTGAAAACGCAATTGCAAATACAATTTGCAATGCCTTTTGAATAAAGTCCGCAATATCATTCCATAGTAGTGTAAATTGTTAGAAAAGATTTCTATTTTAAATAAATGCTCTTCTTTTTAACTTTTTATTCATCAAAGAATCATGAAAAAAAAGTATCACTGGTTCCAAAAAATATTAAGCAGCACAAAGTTTCAACTGAAAATAAATCGGCATATAACAGTGATTTCTGAAGGATCATGTGGCACTGAAGACTGGAGTAATGATGCTGAAAATTCAGCTTTGCATCACAGGAATAAATGAGATTTTAATGTATATTAAAATAGAAAAATGTTATTTCACATCGTAATAATATATCACAATATTATGATTTTTTTCTGTATTTTTGATCAAATAAATGTAGCCTTGATGAGCATAAGAATAAATAATATATATATATATATTTGAACTAAATGCTGTTCTTTTGAACTTCATGATTTATCCTGAAGTCCTGAAAAAATTTACCACGGTTTTCACAAAAATTATTAAGCAGCACAACCATTTTCAGCTGTAAAATAAAATCAAATAAAAGGCTTCTTGTACACCAAATCAACGTGGCATTGAAGTGTGGATTTATGGCTGCTGGAATTCAGCTTTGCCATCACAGGAGTGAATTACATTTTAAAATATATAAAAATATAAGATGTTACAATCTGACCATTTTCATTATATTTTTAATCAAATAAACCATAAGATATTTCTTACAAAAACATTTTTTTAAATCTTACCTACCCTAAACTTTTGAATGAAAGTATATATAATTATTATTATTGTTTTTTTAAAATCCCGATATGAACGAACACACCCAAATGTTATATTACATAATATAAGATAACTTACAAACATCATACAATTGTAGATGAATCATGTACTGACACAAGTACAATTGAATTTAGAAACAGCTGTATTTGTCCCACTCACCACAGAAAGGGGGACAGACAAAGGACCCATTTTTGACCTCTGTTATTGATTGTCTTCAGTGTACAGTGCTGATGTTATCGATAGCCATTCAGGGCAGACGGGCAGCCACAGTGATCCTCAGGGACTCGGTTCTGGAGCTGCCCCTGATAGTAGAGCTGTCGTCATCCTCATTCCTGTGAGGCTCGGTGGAGAGAAAATCAACTCAGAATACTTGAGCTTTGTCAAGGTGAGGCTTTGGAAACCATTCTTTTACAACTACAACTACAAAGTAGATTTTACAATGACAAAGAGAAAAATATTTGTTAAAGATGTGGCTATCGACTCTCTCTCTCTCTCTCTCTCTCTTTTTCCTAGAGCATATTAAGCTTAGAGTACTGTATCGGCATCATTGGTGGAAAGCCTAAACAGGCCTACTATTTTGTTGGATTTCAAGGTTAGTCTTTCATGGAAGACAAAGTGAATGAATGCATGCAAAGAGAAGGTCAGCGCCATCAGAGAAGCTTATTTTATTTTTTCCGAACCCATCAAAAATGCTACACCATTCATCATGCGAGGTGTATCTGAAATAGCGGGCTTTTTCCATTTACATAAGCAGCTTGCATAGATTTCAGAGCTACCCAGAGTAGCCCACTCTCAATCACCTTCAGTAGCCAGTGGAAACCTTCAGTTGTACATGTAGGTAGTCAATATTTACCCATTTACATTTTAGCAATTTGAAATACACTCCTGAATGACAAGCAATACATTCTCCCTGCCAGCTTCAGCCTGCCGTCTGCATTCATCGTATGCAAACGATCTAATATAATTGCGTGTTTGTAAAAGTAATTTCTCTACACCAAAATTAAATGACAGCGTGCTTTGCGGCATAAAGAATGTGCTTGTACAACCAGATTCGATTATGCAGCGTGTTTAGGAAAGACCCAAAAAATTCTCACGGTTGATTGTTTGAAGCCCAGTGGAGGTGGGTGACTTTGAGCTGCTCTGCATAGAAATTGGGCAAGGATATGCATTATAATCATCACTGTGTTTTTTGAATAACTTGTCTTTTGTTTTGTCCTTGCAGATGACAGCTTGATTTACATGGATCCTCATTACTGTCAGTCTTTTGTGGATGTCAGCACAAGCGATTTCCCTCTGCAGGTAATGTGGAATTACAAAAAGCTGACCGCCACACAGTGATGTGAATTTAATAGTTTCTGTACTTAAGGGGATGAATCTGAAAGCAGACCTCCACACTCAATTACCGAACACAAGAGATTTACACATTGTTCTGTACTTTGTATCAGCTCCAACATATTTTATATAGCACCAACGATTTTATATTTCAGCATCATAACTTATTTTTACGCTTTTGTGAGCTGTAGAAAGTGGCCTGGCGAAAGACAGAAATATTGGGCCATACTTTTAGCTCAGCTGTCTAAGCCTTTCAGATCTCAGGCAGAATTTAACATTTGTCAAAAAAAATGTGTCAGAAAGGAAAATCTTTCATTTCTGCAATCTGGTTGTTTCGCGTGAACACGCATGCATCGTTCTTTGGAACAGAACTGGGCTGAACAGTTTAACATGCGTCAAAGACAAAAATGTCTTATACTTTAGTTGTGCATTTGAAGTGAAGTGAAGTGAAGTGAAGTGACATTCAGCCAAGTATGGTGACCCATACTCAGAATTTGTGCTCTGCATTTAACCCATCCGAAATGCACACACACAGAGCAGTGAACACACACACACACACACACACACACTGTGAGCACACACCCGGAGCAGTGGGCAGCCATTTATGCTGCGGCGCCCGGGGAGCAGTTGGGGGTTCAGTGCCTTGCTCAAGGGCACCTAAGTCATGGTATTGAAGGTGGAGAGAGAACTGTACATGCACTCCCCCCACCCACAATTCCTGCCGGCCCGGGACTCGAACTCACAACCTTTCGATTGGGAGTCCGACTCTCTAACCATTAGGCCACGACTCCCCATTTGTATCACTGAGGTTTCCTAAACAGACAAATAAATGGCTTATTTTGACTCATTTTAAAGGATTCTTTCTTTCTTTAAAGTCTTTTCATTGTCCATCACCAAAGAAAATGCCTTTCAGTAAAATGGACCCAAGCTGTACGATTGGATTCTACTCAAAAAATGTCGAACACTATGAAAGAATTAGCAACGAGCTGTCAAAGGTGGGTAAATCTTTCAGAAATATTTCAGAAGAGTTGTTTCATATTGTTTTGATATAGAATTCCATATTTACTGTAATTTTAAAATGACAAACTTTCCCAAAAAAAAACCTAACAGGAAAATATTATCATTGTAAACTGGAAAAAGGCTGTTGTTTAAATGTCTGTCAGCAGGTGGCAGCATTTAACTGCGTAATTGGAAGCTGTCAGACTGTCGCAGTGTTCAGCATAGACTACTGTGAGGGGAAAATGTTGTATAGTTTAGTCCTTCTGTATTATAAGTGAGAATCTGCCATATCTACATTTGATTAAAACAAATCTGAAGGTTGATTAACAGTGTTTATTAATGTGACAGATATCGCAGCCTTCATCTAAAGAGAAGTACCCTGCATTCACCTTTATGAAGGGACACGGAAAGGATTATGAACTTTCGGTTGCTGTCGAAAAGCGAGAATGGCCTTTCATCAGGGACACAAGGAAAGCAGGGACAACTTCGGGAGACTTTGTGCTGCTCTGAGTCTTCAAGCCAGTAGCCCAAAACCAAGTGATACACCACAAATCAGGACTGGATCAGTCCGTATTTACACTGTGGGTCTAAACTATACGACCCTGTGCTACACTGCCTTCATGTCATTTCAGAAAAAGCCCATTTTAAAAAAGACCACGAGCAGTGCATGCATTATATTCACAGAGTTAACGGTTTCACAGAATCAGTACTGATATCAACACATCTGTCTGTTTGTGCATGAAAGCAAAAGTTTGACACAGAGATTGCTTCATGCATATGGTCCTGACCACCATCCACATTCGATTTGATTTGTTATATTTACAACCTAAACCTGCAAACATTTCAGTGTGCTCGTATAAATCCAGTGCACATGTGTAGTCGATACATGTATTTTTATTTTTTTTTAAACAAAAAAAGTTATCATGAAATCATGTTTCTTTTCTCTGGGTACATGTAGTTAACTTTTTCTTAAACACCTATAGTCTACTTTTGGAAATGTGTACATGATGTAGTGATTTAGCTCCACAGAACTTAACGTTTTATGGTGACATGTTTTATATTGTGTTAAATGGAAGGATAATGTGCCTTCACAAGCAAGTAGAAAACACTGTATCACAAATCTAAATACAGAGCCTAAATCACTCTTAAATGATTTTTAACAAAGGCCTTTCTGCCACCAGCTTTTAAAAAAAAAAATTAAACCCATAGCATATTGATATACACAGAACCTGTGCCTAAGTACAGTAATGTTAACAACAAATATAATGGTATAATGCCGATATGTGAAAGGATCAGTCCTCCTTTGGTAGCTTAGTATGTTATTTTTAAAGGTATAATGGAAAACATAAACAAGTATGAATCAAGGAGTAATTTATTAATAAATTATGCCTTATTTATATAACTTCAGGTTTTTTCTTGGTGATTATATAATTTTAACAAAACTGTCAATACGATGATATTTTACTGCCACATCAATTGTTGTGATTAACTTTCAGTTTTGTTAGAAACACCTACGAAACCAAAGCACTCTGCATTGAACAGACCTGTAACACTAGCTCGAAGCCTGATGATACATAGGGCAACTTGTATCATCAGTGTTGCTTGGGCACTTTCCCATTGAGAATGGGTAACTCATTTCTATCTGGATACTTTAGATCAGTCGTGGGCCCTGTGCCTCACCTCAACATTAACCAAAGTTGCTGTATCATCATCAGGCAGCCTAACACAGCATTCACATATTGTATTTAACCAGCATAATTGTGTTTTCGGTTGTTTATGCAAACCTATTAATTCCACCATTTGTCAATTTTTGAAGGGTTTTGTTATTCACCACAGTGTATTGTAATATACCTTAATTGCCAAAATCATTCGCACAATGAACTTTTCGGTTTTATAATTGCTGATTTCAGAATTTTACAATAAATCTAATATGGTTTAAAAAAAAAAAGTGTTTCTACTCATTTGTAATTTTCTTCCTCTTACATTCTTACTGTACAGTAAATTTGTTATTGACCTATTTTTAATCTATTAACTCATCTTCCTCAAGAAGCACTGCAAATGAAAATGACTCACACTTGCGAACTCCTTTTCATAACCCATTCTGCCAAACGGAACAAATCTGTATCTGGTGATTACGCCATTTTCCGGGGGAAAGAAAATATCCTTGTGTTGGACTCAATGTTGCCATGGTTAATTCCTCTGTTTCTGTTCCGTTTGAGCAATGCTTGTGCTATTTTCATGTTAAATACAAATTCTTATATTAATAAGGTCATGGCCTTCAATTCTAGGGTCTGCTTGGGAGAACAAGTTACCCTTCTGTGGGACCAAACAGAATAAGTCACTGCTTGTCTCACCACTGCATGTCGTGAAGACTGAGGCAGCAGAGCACAATAACCCCATCGTCTCATAGTGTTTTCCAGTGTCTGTGATCAGTAAATTCATACTGGGCTGTATTTAGGAAACAAGGCATGGAGGAGAGAGAGAGAAAAAAGGAAGTTTGGAAAATTAGGGGTGAGGCAACGTGCCGACCTTTCCGTCAGTGTTACATGAAAAGGCACTTGTGCTGGGAGGCTTGGTTGCTTTGAGGAGACTTTGTGTTCTAGCTGTATTTACGATGCTGCCTGTATGAATATTTGATTAATGAGTCATGCTCTCTGGAGGAGGAACACTGTAACCCAGCAGCGGTTACGGCACCATACCAGACCTCGGCGCTCTGTTATAGCACAGATGCCAATAGAGGCTTTTATTTCAGGCAGATGCTTTAAAATCTAATCTGCTCCGGCGAGCGAATTCCACAGATGAAAGAAGCGGAATTCTGTGAGAGGCTTCGTTCTGCGGGCAATTTGGATTGAATAAAGTTTTCTCTCTGCTCTGCTCTCTCTTTTTGATATGCATTTTGACAAGATAGGATATGACATAAGGTTTTTGCTGCAGGCTGTAATGGAGAAAGCGCAGCCATCCATGCTGAATGGATTATCAACAATCAGTTCAGTGTTTATTCCGTTTATTCCTTAATGTCATTCTTTTCGTTTCTAAGACCATCTCTTGGGGAAGCCCAAGATAATTTCGGCCATGCACTCGATTATTTCCTTTAGTTGGAAATGGACAGACATTAACTGCATTTAAACATACCAAGTCGAGGAAAGTCTGCAAAAATAAGGAAAAATGCTTGTTTTCTCAATATTTCGATTTTTTGCACCCTCAAATTCCAGATTTTTTAATAGTTGTATCTCAGCCAAATATTGCTTTATCCTAACAAACCATACGTCAATCGAAAGCTTATTTATTTATGATGTCTAGATTTGTAGGTTTTGTGGTCCAGGGTCACATTTGTCAAAACAGTAGTAAAATGAAAACACTTATATTTATAGCTGTCTTGCATGTATGGACAAAACCACTAAGATATTTTTCAAAATATAATCTTCTATGTTTCTCAGAACACAGGTGAGAAAGTCATACAGGTTTGCAATGACAGACTTTTTTATTTTGGAGTGAACTGTCATTTTATTTTATTTTATTTTATTTTATTTTATTTTATTTTATTTTATTTTATTTTATTTTATTTTATTTTATTTTATTTTTTGCTTTGCTTTGCTTTTGCTTTTGCTTTTTCCCACCACTATACCATTTCCCCTCAGTGAGGACCCAAGCCTCCCCTGAGGAGGGTCTTAAGCCAGCCACAACCTTGTTCCCCTTCCGCCGTGACAACACGAGGTGCCCGGAGTTAACATTTGGATAACAGATGTGTGTGCCCTGTTTTCATACGCCTTTCAGGTGACAGGCTATCACAGGGTCTGTTTCTTGCATCTCTTGGGTTATACGGAGCAAACACTTGTTTCCTCATTCCCCTCTCCTCTCAGGCATGGCCGACCCCCTGTCACGATTTACTAACCAAACCCATCCAGAGCTGGTGGGACCAAAGGCTTGAAAGCAGGGGATATTGCCTGTTGTTAGGCCTGTCGAGTCAGCTATGTGTGCTCCACAGTTGAGATGGAGGCTTTGGAGGGGGTTGTATCACTAATGCACACACAGACATTCATTCCAATGAGGGGAGACACTTTACACCACAGAGAGGCACAACATCTATCTTACAGACACGCTTTTGTCATCCAGTGTTTTTTGCAGTCATAAAAAAACATATCCAAGGTGTACTGTCTGCGCATTTTAGTCAGAGTTAGCACTGAAATTCTTTTCCCAGGTGAACAGATGAAATCATGTTGCTGGTCTCATTACTTCAGGCTCCATAAGGAAACAAGACACTGTAAAACTCTGCCATTAATTAATAGGGATATGACAGTAATTGCAACAGTGAATAAACTTAATCAGTGGCTCCCCTATAACGTCCACTTGATGTCACAATGAAACCTCTGCAATAAAGGGAAACTGGAGAGATATAATGTAATATTGTTCTTTTAGCCTATAAATTAGCGCTGCCCATGACTGTAAACATAAACATTTTCTATTCATTGAAGAAACAGGGTTCCTACGGTCTAGCAAAACCTGGATATATGAGCTACAGAGCAGTAATTATCAACCATGGGGCCTCAAGATTACATAAAAATTCAAATAAAAACAAACACTAAAATTAGCTAAATCAACAAAATATCAAGATATTCCTTATTTGAATAAACCACAACAAGATTTTTTGAAGAATCAGGGTTCCTACTGTCTAGAAAAAATTATTAACTCCAACAACTTCATGGACATCTTTATGAAAAAAAAAAATATATATACTCATGTCAAGCTCTAAAATATTTCATCGGGTATAAAAGAATAATATATACATATATTTATCCTTAATCTTTATATAGAAAATTGCTTTTTAATAAAATTTTTGTAATATTGTTATGGTCAATAGGGAGTTAATAACCATAGGCACAGAAGCAACTATTAACCTTTGTTTACATCTTATATAAAATTGCAATTAATGAATTTGCTTAATTTAATATAATTAATTAAAATGATAATTCTTTATAATGAAGTAACCATTTTAATCAACATCAAATAAACAGTAATTAAAATAAACAAATTTTGTTCCAAATAAACATTTCCAAATAAAATTTTGTTCCAAATAAAAACAAACGTTCCAAATTCCAAATTGTTATTGTTCCAAATTTTAAGGAAATCTGACATGCAGATATTAAGACTGCAGAATGTATACAACATTTCAATAAACAAGAAGTTGCTATTGAGGACCTTACATTTTTGAAACAATATTTTCAGTTTCAGTTTTTTTCGTCCACCAAAACAAAAACAAAAGTTCCAAACAAAGTCAAAGCAGTATCAGGTGCCTTAGTGCAGATTAGATTTTTCTGAACGAATCAATGATTGCAATTAATTATTCAATGATTCGTGAAGCACAAAAAGATGCCCCCTACTGTCATAACAGTATAACCTAAAGAAAAGGATCACTGAATAATCTCCACCACTAGACTATCAGCTTTTGAATTAAATATCAGCATACTTGTAACATTGCTCAGCCAATCAAATCCAAGGACCAGAAGGAACTGTTGTAGGCTGTATATTGTGAACATTGTCCAGTGATTGTATGCATTATAACAGCCTTGAGTGTCTTATCATTGAATTAAAATATAAATAACCACATTACAACAAAGAAACATCAACAAACTTTTTATATCTGAATATAAATACAAGATGGCCACACTATGTTATGCAAAATACCCTTTGCTTATTCACAAAAGGGACTAAAATAGCATCCTACAACGAAAAGGAAAAAAGCCAAAAAACATTTATCTATTAATGATCCATTAGTCTGTGCTGCTGAAATATTGGCCTTCTCAACACATATACCTATATACTAAAAAAGGCCATTTAAAATGATTCAGTGGCCCTGTGTGGGGGCATTAATTTTCTGTACTAAAAATATATTTTTAAAGCAGGTCTCCGTCCTTACTTTTTCTTGTGTGCGATGCATAATGGATTTCCATCTAATCCATTATGGCTGTGGCTCCTTGCCACACCAAGGTTTTGTCTTCTTTAAATGAAGTTTTAATAAAGCACGACCGAGGGTGTCCAAGGTCAATTATAATCTGCCTTTCCCCAGGTACAGATACTTGTGCTTAGTTAAGCATAATATCTGTCAGTCATAGATCAGTAATCCATAATGTCTGAGGAGGCAAATGAAGGCTGAAGCGATCTAACAGAAATGTTTTTGCGTGTCGACAGTGCATGCATACTAGTGTGTGTTTGTGTGTGTCGACTATTTTTTCCTTTGACTGGCATGTAAGGTCAACATTTCCTGTTAACAAGTGGACAAAGAGGCTCACTTCATCCCCATCATTTACAGTGTGTGTCAGCTTTGGGGAATATATCTCTATGCATCATGAATAGTTTGAGAGTCAAGACAGAAAATATAGACGGGGGATATTTATTCAGTATTGTGGCTGAGAGACTGTATGTGATCCTCTCTTTGAGAAATGTTTGATTTAGAACTACTTGAGTTTTTACCTGTTACCTTCTACCTATAAAACTAGGCTTTATTAGCTTTAGCCTCCTATGATACAACACTAGCCTGATGAAAAAACATCTGAAACCAGCCTAAGATGGTAGACTGGTTTTAACTGATCTTCCAAGCTGGTTATAGCTAGTTTGCAGGGGTTTTTTTACCAGTTCTTTGGCTGGTCAGGCTGGTCATTTATTCATTTATTTTTCTTTTATTTTTCAACAGGGTAAGCTAAAGCTAAAGGCTAATTTAGTATAGGGTAAAGCAACTGAACACTGAAAACAAACTGTTTTGATCAATCTGGCACCCGATTTTGGGCAAATTGATGGATTACATTTATTAGGTTTATTAGCTTTAAGCTTCTGTACACTATCTACTACCCTTACGAAAATTAATCATGGTTTAATTTTAGTAAAAGTGTAGTAACCATGTCTTTTGGCCAATTGATTGTATAACAACACTTTTATGGTTAATGTAGGAAAACAAACTGTTTTCTTCAATTCATTCAATTCCATTAGCTGATCGATTATGTTAAAGCAAAAGTTGCTTCAGTGGCATTTGAACACTGAAAATAATCAGATTTCTTCAATTAGGCACCAGATTTTTGGCAAATTAATGGATTAAAATAAATAAATAAATTCAAATAAATAAGCTTTACTAGCTCTAGCCTCCTAAATACTATAGGCTAAAGGTAAGGTTAAAGCAAAAGTCGATAATAATTTTAGATCATTTGTTATTTTTCATTAGCCACTAGATTTTTGGCAAATTTATAATTATTAGCTTTATTAGCTTTAACCACCTAAATACCATCTAGTTCAAATAATTCAAATAAGCATGTTAAATGTAATGATACGGGTATACATGTTCAATAATCTTATTCTTTAGGACCTTCAGCCTCACAAGAAATCCTCTCTCTCTCCCAGCTTTGTACAGATGGGTCTTTGACAGGTCTACAGCTGTTCTCCTAATTGTTCATTAAGTGTTCTATTGATTCCCTGATTCACAGTACATGTGTGTTTCAGACCTGCGCATCCAGCCCCTGAGATGACAGAACCATCTCAAGCCGAAAATGTAAGCTGTCACTTTCGATCCAGCCTGTTCCCCTCTGAGGACGTGTCCAGGATTGCCTCTGATCACCTGCTAGCTTTTTATTAGCTAAACTTTTAGCATCAATCAATTAAAGTGGGGGCAGTAGCATGAAAAAATATTTAATTCCTTGTTAGGCGGGCCCGAGCCTCAGATTGCACCTGGCTGTTGGGAGAGGCTTTACGTCAGTGTTATCAGTGCAGGGAATCAGTTGCAATTACATGGAGTTTATGCGTTCAGGGAGGGTTAAATCAAGATGGCGTACATACGGCGGACGGAGAGAGAGAGAGGGGGAGAGAAAGAGCTCTTGCTCATCCCGTCGACTCGAGGCAATTTTTAAAGAGATAAGATCATCTCCAATTGTGGATTGTGACAGTCAAGCTGGTCTCTCCTCGGGCTGATCCAGATTTAATCTCCAGACAAGGCAGATCAGAAACACGGACGCCCTCACAGGCTGACCATAAATCTCCTGCCTAACAAATAGACCCTGATAAAACTGTAAAAGTTATTTAAATTCTCCCGATGGACAGATTTATCCATCTTGGTGCTCTCGGCATGCCGTGCTCAGTCAATGTTTGGCGCAGCCTCTTTGACAAAGTCATCCTTTCCTATTTCATCTTTGCTGATAAAAGAACAGGTGAACAAGATTAAAAACAGACACACACTCTGGGAAGAAAGGAGATGTATTTCTCTTATGAAGCTGAGAGAAAGACATGGCACATAACAGTGCGTCATTTTCTCCTCAATGGGTTTGTAAGAGATAGCAATTGTAAATGTGGTCAAGAATAGAAATGAAAAATATCCTGAACAGACAGGAAGCGTTTACGTCTCAGTCTACAATTTGGCTTTAAGATTGGATGTACTTGGACTAAGTCAGTTAGTGACTTAGTGCTCTGTGTGTATCTGTATGTGTGGACAGGACTCTAATGCCACTGAGGGACTGATAATGTTCTCTGTAAAACACAATCACTCACCCCCGCCTCCTCTTTAACTAAGTCTCCAAGACCCTAATCAATTCTGCACAGCCTGGTGACTTATCATCTTGCTCCGTGTGACATAACCACACCTGTTTTGTAATAATGGATTACCAGTGGGATGGTGATAATGCAGTGGTTAAGGAACTGGGATCATAACACAAATGTGACTAGTGTGATCTAGTGAAAAAACAAAATGCTTAAGAAAATTGATTCTAAAGTTTATAGTAAATAAAAATAAGAAATATGGATTTATCTTTTCCATCCAAAATGATTATTATTAACTATTAATACAACTTATTAATGTTATTAGAGAGGGCTAGTTCAGTTTAAGGATAGTTCACCCAAAAAAATAATATTATGTTAATATTTATTCACCCTCATGTTGTTCCAAAGCTGTATAACTTCCTTTCTTCCATAAAACACTAAATGAGATATTTAGAAGAATGCCAAAGTAGATTTTTCCATATAATGATCGTGAAAAGGAAGGCTACTTTTCTTAGTAGTTATTAATATTTTGAATTAATTGTAGCCTTCATTTTTATGTTTTCAGATTTAATTTTAATTTTAGTTTAAGTTTTAGTTATTTTGTTGTTTAGTTTGGTATACATGTTTTGTGATTAAACATTTATTTTAAGCTTTAATTTATTTTTATTTTTAAATGTGGTAACTTTAGTTGCATTCAATTCAAATTGCATTCAAGTTTTTTAAGTTTATCTAATATTTCATTTCAATTTACTGTATATACAGTACAGACCAAAAGTTTCGACACCTTTTCATTCAAAGAGTTTTCTTTATTTTCATGACTATGAAAATTGTAGAGTCACACTGAAGGCATCAAGGGCTATTTGACCAAGAAGGAGAGTGATGGGGTGCTGCGCCAGATGACCTGGCCTCCACAGTCACCGGACCTGAACCCAATCGAGATGGTTTAGGGGTGAGCTGGACCGCAGACTGAAGGCAAAAGGGCCAACAAGTGCTAAGCATCTCTCGGGGAACTCCTTCAAGACTGTTGGAAGACCATTTCAGGTGACTACCTCTTGAAGCTCATCAAGAGAATGCCAAGAGTGTGCAAAGCAGCAATCTACAATTTTCATAGTCATGAAAATATAGAAAACTCTTTGAATGAGAAGGTGTGTCCAAACTTTTGGTCTGTACCGTATATATATATATATTAATAGTTTAGTTAACAGTAACAATATTATCACTTTCAATTCAGCATGAACAAATGGCAGAATTTTTATTTTGAGGTGAAATATTCCTTTAAGAAAGCTAACACAAGTTTTGCTTATATAAATTATGAGAAGAACAGTATAGGTCTAAAGATTGCAGTTTGGCTCACAGGCAGTACATACAAAACGATTTAGGCCTGTGCATTTTGATTTGTGCGCTTTTCCTCTTCATAACTTTGGTCAGTGCAGCAGAGTTTTATTTTCTCTCAGTGCTGAAGGCCGTGACCTTTAGGTTGCTAAATGCAGCACCCTAAGCTGACCACACACTCACACACACACACCTACAGAATGATAGGTGGTCATGAACCATTGCTCTATGGCCTTGCTTGCCTTTGCAGTTTTGTGGCAATACTTACAAGGCCTTTTGATTCTTAACTCTTCCTTGCCAGCTCTGTTATAAACTGTTCCACAAATTACAAAGGAAGAAAAATGAAAGGTTAGCACATTTTTTTCAATGTTATCTTTACATTTCCACAAGGGCTGACTTTTCTTCTGTTTTCTTCACAGTAAGTACAGTAATATTATGATAGTGTGTAAACAGGTTACCCATATTTATTTCAGAATCTATTAACCGACCAAATATTAGTAAGAAATACAATAAACAATTGCATAAAGTTATGCAAGGCAATGCCACTTTTTCTTAAAATAAAATATGATTAGTTGTATTCAAAATGAAATACAAATACATTTGTTAAATGTGTACTATAAATTTATTACCTTTTAAATTATCACAGAAACATTATATTATATTATATTATATTATATTATATTATATTATATTATATTATATTATATTATATTATATTATATTATATTATATTATATTATATTATATTATATTATATTATATTATAAACTGTTTATTAATGAGAAATTCAATTACAATAAGCCAAGCTAAACAATGCACAATGTCCTAAAAATAGAATAAAAATATTTGTGTTATTTTAGTGATTTAGTGATTTAATAAAATAATTTATATTATATTATTATGTTATATTTAATATGACTTAAGTATATAATAATACCGAGTACAGTAACCCTGTGCAGTGTCCAAGTGTGTGTGTGTGTGTGTGTGTGTGTGTGTGTGTGTGTGTGTGTGTGTGTGTGTGTGTGTGTGTGTGTGTGTGTGTGTGTTTCTGAGCAAGAAAAATCGAAGTGCTTTCCATGACATGTGAAACACGCTATTATACATATAGATGACGTGGTCCAGTGGAACGTAATCATAATTGCAAACCATCTAAAAAATTCACATTCAGCACTGAGATCCAATGAGGTGGAAGTGTTGCCCCGTTAGCCTTTTTATCAGGACTAACAACATGATGAGCTCGTTCCACTCCCTCTGTCCTTACTTTCATCTGTTACCCTCTCTGTACATTCAGCATCCCCAGGCTAGCCTGGGCTGTAGTTAAGGAAAACTCACATTTCCACCCAACGCTCGCACCCATCCACGCACACACAAACACAAACGCTCTAATGCTGAGTGCTTGGGCTGATTGGGGCTGATCTTAAAGAGAGCACTCCAAGCCACTGTTTACCAACATTTCAGTTTCTATGGCTCATCTATCAGAGACTGGAATAAAAGAGCGGTCAGAGGGGTGTTGGACTTGTCTTTAACCTTGATGATGTTTCCAGTGAGGCCATATAATGGGCCTCTAATTGCTTTCGCAGAGAGGGGGACGTGTTGACATTTCCTTTTGTGCTGGCAAGAGGCTGCGGCTCAAACCATTATGCTAATCCAACCATTATATATCCAAGGCTATTTATGGGCCTGACACAAGTGATGTTGCAGGTAAAGGGCTGTGAAATGGTCTGTAAACAGAAGGAATTGATTCCTGGGCTCTGGCGATGGTCACAGCCTCTGAGCAGAGAAAGACTTGCCATCTTCACACTCGTCCGAGCCCTAAAATTGCCACAGACGGCTTCAGCAGGCCTGTCTGTTGCCTGGCATAAAAACAGGAAATGTGAGAGCAGATCGGCTGACTGTGTGTAGAAAACAGACCGCATTCAAAACAGATTGATAGGCACTTAAGCCCTGTGCATGCATAAAATGCCCTGTGTTCAGGAACTTCAATTCCAGTTTTAATTTAAATTAATTAAAGGAAAGAAAAAGGTGCCGTTTATGTTTATGTAATAGTGTGCTTTCGTGCCATTGCGGAGTATATTGAAATTATTTCATTAAATTTCATTTTTATGGCCAGCTTGTAACAAACCCTGTGAATTCCAAATTCATTTAGCCCAGTTTCTGTTCACTGCCCTGAGAAGATTGTAAAACCTCCTCATTGTTGATAGAAGAACTGTACAGAATTACACTGTCTGCTAACCTCCACCAATATTTCTGCTGATGTTCATCTTTGAAAGTATTTTATATATATTTTATATATCATAGTATAGTCACAATCATGCCTTTTTATTTTTTATTTTTTCCTGAGTGAGAATGATATTAATCTGATACATCTTAACAATATAATAAAAAAATAATAACTAAATTATGGTATTTATATATTATATTAATATTATATTATATTATTTAATTTTAGGTGACATACACCCTACCATTGAAAAATTCAGAATCATTCATATTTTTTAATGTTTTTGACAGAAGTTCTTTATGCTCACTAAGGATGGATTTCTTTGATTTGATCAAAATACATTAAATCACTAATATTGTGAAAAATTATTACAATATTATCACACAGTTTTGTACTTGAATATTTGAAATTTAATTTATTCTTGTAATGGAAAATATTTTCACCAGTAAAATTATCTAATTTCAAGATTTTATGCTTAATTATTATCAGTATTGGTGATGAATTATTATTATTATTATTATTATTATTATTGACAATTATAAAAACAGTTTCTGCTGCTTAATAAATATATATATTATTAAGAAGCAATAATACAATGGTAAACATGTACACATAATTATGCATATAGTATGTATATTATGTGTCTTACATACTAAAAAAAAAAAAAAAAAACTTTGACATTTGAAAAGCTATTTTTGAAAGATTGACAGCACACCCAAATGGAATCCAGCATTTTATTCAACACAACTGTCAAAAGCAGGGTGTCTGCTTTAATTACCTCAATCTATATGTGCTAAAATAATAAATCTTCTGGATTAATCTAGACAAAGCTCCAGAATTTCCCTGGTAAGATAGAATTTTAATAAGAACTACAAGGCTAATAAAAGATAGCGCTGTCATAATCAATCAGCCAGACCAGTGTCAGCCTCGCACACACACACATACACACTGCAGGTAGAACCTGGCTTCACACTGAGGCCAATGAAAAGGAACATTATGCTACAAATTGTTTAATTCAATATAACTATTACAAAGAAAAGAATTTACCATATTATATATTGCCTTGAACTATATTACAATGAAAAATGAAACCAAAAATCTCACACACACAGTTAAAAGGAATGAAATTACAATGCAGTATAGCAAATAGTCTATTTTCTATGTGCATCATTCTTGATACCTCCTTAGGTAGAGTCTAGTGCATTCCCACACCAAGATTAACTTCTGAGACCAGCGGCAAACCTGCATTCTCTCTCTATTCAGCGTCAGCCCCAAAGGGACACAAGACAGATTTGCATCTCTGGTGGTGTCCTCTGCTGCTACCTGCTGTTAATGCATTATTGTGAAGAGGATGATCTCTCAACAGCACTTCCTAGCAAATATAGGCCCACACACCCAATATGAATGTACATAAATATCACAAAATCAAAATCTGCAGTGCTAAACACAGAGAAATAAGAGTAAGATCCAAGACGTAAAACCAGCAAGGCTGTGCATTTGTTTACCGCTTGAGAGGTACACGTGAGGTCACGGACAGAGGTCACCGCAGTTACATGGACTCACCTTTACCTCGTCCCCTACATGACTGACCCGGTCTCACTGATTATCTATTATCTTGTTATTGGACATAAATTTTACAAGCTGTTGAGAGTGTGGCAAAATCAATACCTTTTAAATGATGTTTATGTGTGATTAACTGTTAATATCCTCACAAATTATTTAATATAATAAGGTCATTTGTCTTTCACATGGGCTCGGTACCTGGCAAAGAATAATAGAATAATAAATGAGGACACTAGTAAAGAGGAGATTTTCAGATGCTTTCCCCAGCTAGTTTTATCACCCATATCCTCTTTACAGCCAAAAAGCAGCACTATGGTTATTTTATGCAAGTAATAAAATTAGCCCGAGATGGAATTAGCAGACTCGGGGCTCTTTATAGGTCAAGCCGGTGGTTTATGAGCCTGTGACTCCCTCACACTATTGTCAAGAGGCTAGTTAGAGGGGTCTTTAAGCATGATTTAATATGTCCATGCCTTGGAAAATAGTTAAATAGCTAATTAAATGGAGGAGTTCATTTACATATTAATTGACCTTCCAGTAATATTTATATTGATACCTATATGAGGAGCCCTCGTCTTCATTGCCTTTCATCATAGTTAGTCTGAGCAAATATGGTGTAACTTTTTTTTTTAAACTCCAGTTGCCCTTTATCGTGTTGGAAGCTTGCGCCAAGGCGCTCCACGCAGCTGGCGAGGGGCTTGTGTGGCCCTGCCGCCTTTTGTTGTTAGATAATGGGACGGTGCCATAAACAGCCTTGTGAAACGGTCTCAAGGGTCCTCCAGAAGAGAGCAGCATGGGGAACGAATGAATGAATGGACACTGGCAGAGAGTGGGGACACGCTGAGAGGGTTTTCTGGAACACTGCCTGTGTCAAAGCTACTCTTAATTATAACACTGATCGCTAATCAGCCTCTATGTTGAACAGTCCCCTGAGGCATATCATTACCTCGGCTTGTCAAGTGAAGGCATAACATTTTATCTGCCCTTATACGTCAAGGTTATCTACTGCCCTCGGAGCTCCAATTTCGTTGTTTGTTGCTTAAAATAATGGAAGTGTCTCTTCTGAGCTTAAATCAAACTTCCGTTTTTCCAGGAATATCAAGTCTTTGAATTGAAGTAGTGTCATCGGCGGCTGTTGCACCATGAATGTTAATGTTTTATGCTAACAATGTCTTGACAGTTCTGATTGATACATTGTTTGTGTCTAACTCCTTATATTGTGCGATTTGGCGACTGTGTTCTGGGGGTGTATCTTTAGTCACCGCTTGTCCCTCTTTTGTGTCCACCGTTCTATTCAGACAATACACTATAAGGATTAGCATGCTGGCCATATTGGACAATAGACTGACTGAATGGATCTCTAAAGCCTATGTAAACTGCAAATGTGGTGACAAATGGAGTCGAAAACTTGGGGTGTCTCGATATTTCAGCTGAGCTGATGATGGTTCTGACCTTACAGAAAAACAACTGTGCTTATTTTCCCTTTCAAGTCAACATGAATTCAAAATGTACTCTGTATAATTTACACTTAATACACGTTACATTCTAAAGCATGTTATTCCAAAGAAAATAACGTTGGGCTTCATAATATTTAATCAAAATGTAGTCATTTACTTTTCCTCTGAAATGACTTGTCACACTGGCTACTGAATAATGTCAAAAAATAGCCAAATAACTACTTGTATTGCATTGCATTCACAATCATTCACATTCAGTGAGTCTGCAGTCTATGTGATCTCCAATTTTTAAAGATCGATTCAGTTCAGTATATATATATATATATATATATATATATTAAATGTGAGTATTATTTATTATTTAAAATTATATTACTATTCAGTGTGTACAAGGAATGGTTTATATTGTGGATTATCTTAATGAAAGTGTGGGAGACCAAACCGATGTTACAACTCCTCTTTCATTAGATCCCACTCCTGCTGGTCTTGAGAAATGTCTGATTCTGAGCCAGCTGTTTCACACTAGACATGAGGCTCAGCATTTACAAAAGACACATGTATATCTTTATACATAAGCACAAGAAAACATCAGAATCATATTCAGATTAATAAAACCATTTTGTTACGCAGTACAAAAACTGAATGTTAGTCCATTATTTTAATTCAGTTTGGCGGGCCAAAGAGTAAAGTGCACTGATGGATGTATAGCCGTTTGGCAAGACAGCAATTGCTGAAGCAGGGCTTAGAAATAAATTCAGCAGAGCTACTGGGCTTTAGTCCAGCCTTTAGCCCATGGCAGGTTTGTTATTGCTATAGTGCAGGCTCTTAGCAGCGAATATGCTAACAGAAGCTATATGGAAGTCAGAGGTTCTGGCTAGGACAGAGGGAGGGGCGGATGGGGGCTTGCTGAATGTGTCAGCTGCACAGGAACAATAATCACAGGCCTGGTCACCGGACCGAGCATCCAGCCTTTTTCACTGAATAACTCTATAAAATGGACACCTGCCACAGTGGCCACATGTATCACTGGGGTCCCTGTGAACGCAAGCCTGCACAAACGGCCACGAGTCACGGCTAGTTGCCCGCTGATATATCAGATGTGAGCTTCCCCGGTGCAGGGTTCAGCACCCCAGCCAAATGTTGGAGTTATTTGTTCTTGTCATTAAACTAAACTTTATTGTGACCCTCTCAGGCTGTTATTGCACTGGTAGCACTTATTCCGGGCCGGACTTTATCATTCCCACCGTCTATGAATCTCCCAGGTTTTGCCACTGCACTTCAGTGAGCAATAATTCCTAGGCGCCCTCACACACTGGAAGGGCAGGAGCGAGTCAGAGCAAAAGGGACGCAACAGATATGACAAGACGCTTTCTCTCCCGTTTGCTCTGGTCTTGATTTGCAATTTAATAAAACTTTCGAAGCATTGCCTATAGTCAGCCATTTTTCCATTGCATATGTGTATGCTCAGTCCTTCAGCCCTACAAACATGGCTTGCAAGACACATTTATTAAAATGTTTGTTCTCTGTGCTCTGCATCAATGGTCATTTAAATGTACATATTGAAAACCGTAATAAATAATAGTGTGTTGTTTGAATACGATGAATTTTGTATTGTTGATCCAAACAAAGATTACATTTAACACATTAATTAAAATGAATTTAAATACATAAATAAATGCATGGAACTGTGGCTGTTTTCAACTCAATACAGTATTTTTAAATACATGGCGTTAATGGTGCGACGCGCTGAAAAATAATAATGAGACATAACAAAACTATGTCAAAATAAAATAACAAAATATGTCCTAACTAATAAATAAATAATATTGTCAGGATGCTGGAATTTTGTATTAGCATATATATAGAGCTCTCAAGTTTTAATGTTTAGATTTTAATCAAATTAAGATTTAAATTGGGTAACAATTTTAATTGTTTGACAGTCCTAGTAAATATATAATGTAAAGAAACAAACCAAAAAACAACAAAACTATATGACCGATTATCTCTTTTTATTCTTTGTATGAATAAATTGTACTTCATTATCATTCAACTTCCTCAGTGTTTTAAAGCACTATATGCCTAAATGACTACACAGTTCAATAAAAGAATGGGAATACATATATATATACATAATATAAGGAAAACATCCAGGAGATACAGTATATGCTGTGAAAAGTATTCTAGAAAGATGCAATGCAGATAAACAAGGTGACATAAAACTGCAGTCCATGTCCTGTCATACTTGGGTGCGATAGAAAGAGCGATTTAATTTAACAAATATGAATAGCTATCCTATCTTACTAACCTGTGACCTTACAGGGCAAATGATGTGACGTGACATACAGCCACTGACCCATACCCAGAATTCGTGCTCTGCATTTAACCCATCCAAAGTGCACACACACAGCAGTGAACACACACACACCATGAACACACACCCGGAACAGTGAATACGATCATATTCAGATAAAATTAAATAAGGCTGAATGACAAGATCATCATTCTATGTGCTGAATGACGCTACAATGTGACTTCACTGACAGAATCTGACCCCCTGTCTAAAATGTTTCCTCTTCAGAAATGACATTAGTTATGCTAGAACAGTTAATCCACTTCGTAAGTTTTCTCAAACACAGCATTGCATTGGAAGATGGCCCTTCACTTTCCCTGTCACCTCTTTACCAATCAGCTAAAAATGGTAAGTTTTTGCTCTTTAAGATGGCGGGACATAACCTGTCCATGGAACATAAATGTGTCAGGTCTTTTTGTCTAAGATGAACTGAGCCCCGCATGCTTGCCTTCATAAAAAAGGTCTTTAAACCCACGTCTAGGTTCTCTTTCCAGGCAAGCATGAGATTAAAGAACAAGGGGCTTGGTAAACGTAATGGATTGCCAGCGAAAGTTTAAATGCGCCATCGGTCTGTGGTAGGGGGAGGAAGAAGGCCATTATGCAAAAGAGAGCTGTGCAAGTAATCTGCACCTTGTCTCACAGGCTCGAAAGACAAAGAACACACAGCCAGACGGCCCTGATTGCTTCTTAAGAAATCCTCGCACACGGACGAGGATGGATTCTCATATTTTGACTGTTAATGTGTTTGAATTAAAATTATTTATACATTTCCGCAAGACCTGAGCGCATGCTTAGTGATTACTTTCTACACAGATGGAAGCGGAGGTATCTAGGTGTCTGTATTCCCAGATTAAGGCCTTATTGCTGATCAGAATGAGTCCTGCATGGACTGCTTTGCCCGACTCTGATTCCTGACAAGACATCTTTGTATCTTCTGTTATTAATGCACTCTGCGCAAATGCGGTGAATGTCTGTGTGTGAAATGCTTGCGTGGGGATTGTGGTTGGCGGAGGATGTTTAATACATTCTATCGCCAACGGAAAGTGGAGATCCTTGAGTGTTTTCATCCACGAGGTGATCAAAATAGAATCACATATGTGAGATCTACATGCGTGATAATAATACGGCCAGTGTCAGGCATTTATCAGCTCACTGAATCTCTGGAAAAGATGAAAGGAGAATGAGCCACCGAGGAGAAGACAGGTGGAGGGGAGAGAGAGAGGAAAACAGATGACTTTTTCATATATGCACAGATGCAAGGACTCTCACACTCTTTTATGCATGCGTTCTTCATAATGGTGCTCACTTCGGGTCATGGGGTTCCTGTGTTCCTATATCTAGCCTGTCTGAGGTTATCAGCAGACCAGTGGAAGTCTTTTGCATGTGGAGGCCCACAGTGATTCCAATTTTAACAAATGAAATACTTTAAATATTAAAGTAAGGCCGCCGGTAGGTAGTGGCAAGTCACTGAGGCATACATTCAACTGATTTTTTTTCACTGCGTCCAAAATTGCAAAATCTCTGAGTAGGTACTTTCTTCTTTTGAATAATTACTGTGCCACTTGAAAAATAAAAGCATGTTCTGTGCAGTATGAATGTGTGAAGTATAACTGCAATCCAGATGTATTTGCCATGTCAGTTGTGTCACTTCACTGCCATTCACAATTTCTCTCCCATGGCCTCATAGGATAGCATAGTTTCCATTGGATGCACACTTCTCACCTAAAGTAGTAGGTCACCGGATTTCAGATGCAGCCACTATCTTTATGAATGGATCAATAATTCATTGACTCATCCAATCTGTTCGAAAACACAGATTTATTCCATAACAAAACACCACTGTATTTCCATTTGCAAACTGAGCAAAAAAATAAATAAACAGACAATATTGTGTTTATATTGTAACACATAGTAGTATTAACTTGGTTTCTGGACCGCTATTTAAAATCAAGTTCATATTTGGGGTCGTGCTTATATTCTCGTGTGACATTGTACAAGACAAGACAAAACCTTGCATATTGTTAAAAAAAACAACAATTGCAATATTTTGGTAGATGACATAGGCTATATCACACTGGCTACAAATAAAAGAAAAAAAATAAAGAAATAGTCCACCCAAGTGATGTCATACGTTCAGAGTTCAAAGTAGAATTTAAAGTAAAAAAAAATAAGCGTCAATTTTACACTAAATTGTATGGCTTCAGATAACTTTGCTCAATTTGTAAGGACTACTTTTGTGATGCATATTATACGTAAACTCCATATCAGCATGCACAAGTTCAGAAGAGTGAATAGGGCAGAAAACAAGTTTGACAGCTGGTTCCCATGCACTTTCATTCTATTGTCTCCAGTGGAATCATTGTATCCCAACAAGCGATAATTAGACTCTATTTTTAACCATGTCATTTTACCATAAGAATATAAAAAGTGTAAATTTACTCCAAAGCTAAACATGGTAACCAGAGACAACATCAAAACCTCCACCCATCTGCATCCACACTAAGTTCCGTCTGCTCCTCAAACCCCTCAACCCTTCACTGCATCCCAACATCAGACAACCCCTCAGGCTGCACCCCTCTTTCAACCTCCCTTGACAGTTATAACCGCACTGAAACTCGTCTCTAGGCTCCGGTTTAGACCTGATTTGAATACGGGCTTGTTTTATGGAGGCAGGTAATTGGAAGAGGGTGATTTACTACAGTGTATACAGGGCCTGCATCCAACAAAATATCTGGAAGCAAGGAATAATCACTTCCCCAGCCGTCGTGACATTTATCTGGACACAGGTATATTTTAAAC
Organism: Carassius carassius; assembly: GCF_963082965.1. Classification (NCBI taxonomy): domain Eukaryota; kingdom Metazoa; phylum Chordata; class Actinopteri; order Cypriniformes; family Cyprinidae; genus Carassius; species Carassius carassius. Next base: position 14,125,785 of record NC_081771.1, read on the forward strand.
ACCCTGCGTTGACAGTGTTGACTATTAGCCGGGAAATAAATTATTCACCACTTACAAGGGGAGAAAAAATGCGAAAATTCTCCTTTCTACAGCCATAACAGGACAAAGCAGCATGTCCGGGGAAAAAAGAGGAGTGAGGGAGGCAGTCATTTTTCGTTCAATTACAGAAGGCAAATATTTATTATTTATAAGTACTTGCCTTGTATGGGCTTAAATGTTATTTATGAACCTGTTGCATAGTGATTTCCAATGTAACTCATTATTTTTCGCCAGAGGGTGTTGTAAAGGAGCAAGGATATATTTAATGACACTCTGCTAGTCGGCGCAATTACACTGTAATCATTATGTAAAATGTGCTATTAATTAAACCAATTTTCTGCTGGGAACACTCTTTTCTTCAGGGCTTCATCTTCATCGTTCAGCATTGTCTCCTGTGTTTTTCTCCCCTCCTCTATAATGTTGTGACTTGGGCACATACATATTTATAAAAGAAATTTTCATTAGCACCCTGTGTTAATAGGACCACATTAATATGGAGATGTGCTGGGCAGTTTGGTGGATAGTAAAATTTAAACTTTTTATGGCCTCCTTTTTTTTTTTTTTTACTGGGGGGCAATGCTCTTGAGGTAACCTGGTATCTACCTACCCAGTTAATTAAGACAGTCTCCATTCATTTATTAAAAGATTTCATATCAGCTCCAATACAACATACTACAAGAGAGACACAATTATTTGTAAGGTCCAAGTAATGATGTACATTATGAGATACAGTATGACATTTAAAATGCACACAATCAACATTAACATAACCTCCATTCAAATAATTTCATCATAATTAAAAACAACCAACCTTTTGTTGTTAAGTACCATTGTTTGTAAGAGTTTCAAGAGTGCAACATCTGACCTTCTTGCTTTCTGCTGTTCTACAAAATGTAAATGTTGTTGTTTACAATGTTTTGACTCTTGACTGAAACAATTCAATATTTCGAGCACAACCTTTACTTTGCAAATGGGATGCTGCTGTTTGGACAGATTGAGGTTGAGGACTATTGTAGCAGAGATCACACCAGGTTCCTTGTGCAATGGCACGGTGGCCTAATGTTTATTCAATTAGTTTTGATTTTGAATTGATTTTCTTTTCAAGGCAGGAAAAAATGTTGTCCTACTGTTTTGAACTTTCACTTTGTATATCTGAACAAAGCTGTGACTTAAATGGATCACTAGTTAAAAAAAAATAAAATAAAAATCACTAACTGATATAAAATTTAAATTAAACTTTATTTGGAATATTTCTTAATTCCACAATGCACATTTCTTAATATTATGCAAAAAATGTATTTTAAATGCACTATTAAGAAGGATTGTATGATCTATGTATAATATTTGTCTTTAAATGCAAGTTATTTAAAGTGTACCTGAAGTATACTTGCAATTTTTTTCACTTTAGCACAATCTTTGAGTATACCACTTCAATATACCAAAAGTATTGTATGGTATTTTTATTAAGCATATACATTTTTATGAAGACCCCATTAGAATCTCTGTAACCCACACTTGATTTTCTCTGGCAACATAATGGTGGGCTTTTGATTACATCAGGTAAACAATAGGCAATATCATGATTTTTATCGCAATCTTGAATTACAATATTTATCTTGCACAATCTGTTGCAGCCCAATATTTGAATGAAGTGATCCCATTACAATCCATTTCCTTCCAGCCTGGTGTCACATCAGACTACTATATGATTAATAAACTAACATCAAGACTATATTATGACCAGAAAGGCTGAAGAACATGCGGAAGAGAATGAGTGAGAGAGGTAGCAAGGGGAGGACACAATTGTACATCGGGAGCATTATATACATAATCATCCTCGGCCTCATTCCTACAGATGAGCACATTATTAGAACATACTCTGTATCTGTTTGGATAAGCAGAATGCATGCATGTGATGGATGAGCCTGTTTACAGATGAGGTGGGATAATGTTAGGGTGAGCTACACCACCGATTGTGCCGGTAATGAGCCCTTGGCTGGTCAGGTGCACAATGAGGGCCAGACAGATTACACCGCCCCGACCGGCACAGAAGGCAATCTTCTAAACAGCTCTAGATTGATAGAGATTCCGTCCTACACTCACTGATTGTATAGGTGACTGCAGTTTACTTTCCTTGGCAAAATATGAAATTAAAGCTTTGTAGAAGAAGAATATGTGGGGGAAAGCAAATTTGGGATCTTTTTATAAATGTTGAAATATCTGAGGCTAGAATCTGTATTATAGCTGCAAACTGCCAAAAATAACTGTTACCAATGGTGTTACATTATATTTAATAATAATAAACATTAATCTTCATATATTCATTATGTGTATACATTTATTTGTATTTTTAGATGGATGGATGGATGGATGGATGGATGGATGGATAGTTAGATAGATAGATAGATAGATAGATAGATAGATAGATAGATAGATAGATAGATAGATAGATAGATAGATAGATAGATAGATAGATAGATAGATAGATAGATAGTTGATAAAAATAAATGTAAATTAAATCAAATTTAGTTTAATAAACATAGGAGATAACAGTAAACTAACAACAATTTAATTAGAAAAAATACATTTTTTTAGATAATGTTTATGTTTACATTGTTTTAGTATCTATATAACCATAATCTAAAGTTTAATGCATCAAATAAATTAAAAATGTTTTAAAAAATTATAATAAATGTGATGACATTAAACAAATTTAATCCAACTGATTAAATTAAATAAATGTAACATTTAAAAATAAATTCCTTTATTCCATATTTATTTAACCTAATAGGATCTGTAAACATACATGTCTAAAGTTATTCATACATAAATGTTAATAATGTACATTTCAGTGTACTTGCAAATCAATGTGCTACAACCAACTTTAGGTACGAATATGATCACTTTGGAAGTAATGATTCATTTAATTCTTTGTATATTACATTGGAAAGTTTCAATTGCAATACTTAATGAAAGTGTGTTTTTTTTCTATCTGTGACACGTCTCTTTATAAGCCCTGAAAATAAAAAAAAAGGCAGCAAAAAGTTCTTGGTAGATTTTGATCAATAAGCACCTGTTTGGGCATGGTCAGAACGAATAAATCAATAGGCTTGTAGAAAAATGGCAAAACAGGGAAGGTTAAGTGTTCAGAATAAAATATGTTCCCTGGAGCATGTAAAAATAGTCATGGAAAAGAGAGCAGGGGGTTCTCTGCATAAGTCAATGGTCCCCTCGTCATCTTTCTCCTCATGTCACAGGAAATAGACTGATGGATCACTTCCTGGTGTCACTGCTTGAGACTTGTGACAATCAGCGAAATGATTGTGTCTGCCTGCAAACATAGGCTCATAACTGATAGCCTAAACCCCGAAGACTCTACTCACCATGTGCAGTGATGGAGCATTGGATTAAAATCACTCCCGATGAGGAGGAGCCACCACCATTTATTATGTACTTCCCCCGGAGCTCCGCCATGCTCCCTGCCCCCCAAACCCCCAACTGGAATTTTCACCACAAGAACACATTATGGTAATCAGACAGTATGTGTGTATAGGAATCAATCAACAGGAAAGCCATGGCAAAGAGTTATGACAGTACAAAGTCTGTTTGTAACTTTTGATTAATGGAATATTTACCATGGGCCCGCTTGAGAATGAGGAAGGCACGAGGTGGACTTGGAGGTTAACCCCAAAATTTCCATTTAAATGCAGGAAGGGAATGGGCCATGAAGCCCAATGTACAAGATGCTCTGTTGTGGCCAAACCAATTTGCTAACATACAGCATGCGTTTGGATTAGATGAATAACCTAGGCAAGATTCATCTCATCTTCATCATCATCATCAAGATCATGCTCCAAATTGCCGTATAGTCACTCGACTGATTCATGCAGCTCTTTTCCCTTTTGTTATACCATGTCATAAAAATATGTACGTCCCTGTAAGGTATTTTCAGCCAGCAAATGAAAAGTAATCAGTCTTGGGATGTTGAAAGCACAGGGCGTTATGAAGCTCGCATTGAAGTATTTCAGCCAATGTGCTATGACCCAAATATAAATAATCTGTCCCTAAAACGGGAAAAAACAATGTTCTTCAATAAGGCAACATGTTAAGAAAACTGCCGAATGTCACCGTAAACTGTAAAGCAATTCAACAGCTTTATGATATGTAGCACTTGTAAAATTCACAAGCATTTTGTAACATTACAAGCAAAATGGCCATATTTGATTAAAAAGTAGAGTAGTTTGCATTTCCATTTTTATCATAAAACAGCTGACTAATATTAAATCGTTTGCAACTTCCAGCTCTCTTTCAACCTTACCCTGACTTTTTGCACTGGAATTTGGGCTCTGCTTCTGTGAACAGTAAAGCCCACCTACTTTGATTTGAATGGCCATACCAATTATTTTGACAGTGATGAGTGTTGTTAGATCGCTGAAATGTAATTATTAAAGCTTTTTGTCTTTCTAACAATAAGAGCGCTGCATAATCAGTGCAAGAATTTCAAATATCGTGTTTGTCTGCCTCAATGTATATGATGGTTACAGCCCTGAGAGTGTGTATACAGTATGAACACACAATAATCAAGTAAATCTTTGGTTATTTTTTAGCATTATTATTTCATTTTAAAGTGCATGATCACTCACCAACAAACATCACTCTATATTTTAGCACATACCAGTGAGACAGGCTTGTATTTGAACCACTTCGGATATTAGATTTGCAAATCCAAGGTGCAAATTGTTTGTGGAATCTCCATTCTTCCCTTTCTAATGTTGTCATTTGCAATCAGCTCACTAGGAAAACAGGGGCGGGAGAGGGGAGGAAAATCATTTGAACTCATGATCCACGATAGATTGGCCCGTGCACCGGGGTCGTCACTGGGCCAGGATGACAGTTCAGGTCAATACCAGGGGCAAGAAGGTGGCCAAGGCAATGCCCCAGGGGCCTCGTTCAGAGGCTTGAACTCAGGATTCTGAGGATTAAGGGTGGTTGACAAGACATTGGCAGTCTTTTTTCTGCTGAAGGAGTTGCAGAGAAGAGGATTATGGTGGGCCGACATTGTTGTTGCTACTTGCTGAAAGTGGCAACCTGTAGCCAGTGGTCACCGGTCCAACCTCGTCACCTACCGCTGTGAGGACCGTGACAAGATGCTGAGGTATGGAATGGTGTCACTTTCCTTCCATTCTTTCCCATTCGTATCCCATGCTGCCAACCTGATCCTATAGCCGAACTCAGGGGGCATGGCATTCTGCTCATTGATGTTTGGAGTATTGAGTTATTGATATACTCCTCAAAGAGCTTCATTGATCCCACCACAGACAACACACTACAATACATGCATACTAAAAGACCTACACGAGTTCACTTGACTCCCATTCGGCTACATTAATTCTCCGGTGGGAAAGGAAAAAAGGTTGCGGCATACAATTGTAGGATAAAAACAAAAGGAATAGAGTTGCATGTGGAAGCCATTAAGATATCTCAGTTTGACACATGCAATCCAGACAAAGGCTTCACTGGGAGGCAAAAAAAGTAATAACTTCCTGCATGTCCCAACTCACCTGACCCTGCGCTTATGAAATATCACTCCCCAGCTTGCTTTGCCTTAACGTCTTAGGGGGTATTAGAAAAGTTTGGCAACTTGTCAAATGGATGGATCAGACAGATATATGGAGTGGGGGTCATTTCTCTCACACTCGCAGAGATCAGCGAAACCTCTCGCAATTTCCCTGTCGGCTGATTGAGGACTTAGTTTGAACGAACGGCGCTAAAGCCTGGTGTGTTCCACTGACTGCCTGACACACGTTAGCAGCGTATATGTTATTCCATATTCTGTGTGCCACTCCCGGGGCAAGGGGGGATTCTGCAGGCTGGGATCCTTGCGCACAGCTAACCCCGACTCCATGGCTATCAATTGTCTTTGAACAGCTACGATCATCACCTCAATTATCCGCTGTCCAGCCCATCTGATAGCTTTCTTGCCAACTATAACTTCTCTGTCGATGAACATGCACAACAAAAGCCTATTCCGCTATACCCGTAGAAAAGCCCTTTATCGACCACTGAGGTGGATGGAGCTTTCAGCTATATTTGAAAATGGAATTGATCTGTATTCTATCCCTAAAGCAAGAGTGAGAGCGACTCATTTACAGTGCAAATACAAATATATGTATATAACAGGGCTGTACTTATTTTAAAGAAAACAAATGCAGGAATATTATTTTAAAACAAATTACCTTTATATTGTAGACCCCAGAACAAAAATGAAAAATCTGGCAAACAAAATTATATGTAATATTATAAATAACAGATAATGACTATGACAACTATCTAAAGAAATGCCCTTTTCAAAACCATTTATATATATATATATATATATATATATATATATATATTAATGGCCAGATACACTGATCTGTGTCTTTTGCACACAATTGCTAATTGCTAAGCAAAAGTGCTTAGCAAAACATATGTAGACATATACTAAAGTTTGTTAAAAACAAATACCTCATGAACAAGTCCTATTGAAAGCTTTACAAACTGTATTTGTAATTATCAGTTTAAATATCATTAAAGATATACCATTATATTGTTAAAAATACAAAGCATCATCTCTAATTGTTTACTTTCCACAGTTACACAGTTACACAGTTACACAATACACAATTATAATAATTTGGTAAGACATTTCATCTAAACCTTTATAAATAAAATGCACACATAAATGCATGGCTGAGTGCTAATGCCTTATAAAATGAGTGCCTATTAGCATTCCTCTTTGGCTTGTACATTTATAAACATTTTGTTTTGGTGAAGGGTCATCTCTGTATTGCTCTGTCTCTGCAGGCTATAATAAACGAGCGTAATTACGGTGGCTGATTGGTTGGAAGGTCATTGCTAATCCTGTAATTTTTCATCTATGTTTGTATTTGTTTGTGATGAATGTTCCCAGCCTTTAGAGTATTCCTCCTCAGATTAGTCCATGCATAGAAATGCAACAGCAAATAAAGCTGTTGGCTCCCTGTTGTTTTTCTCCACTGAGGACGTATTAGTAAATCAACAAATGAGATTTGTCATTTTACAGGTTAGGCAGAACTTCTGATTATAATATTCAATACACTGATTGTTTACACTGTGATGACAAATGCTATGGCAGTATAGAGATATTTTTAAGTAACAAGCTGTTCAAAGGTAAATTAACATGATATGCTCCACACAGGCATAATTTACAATAATAATAAAAAATTAATAGCTCGTGCTAGGGAAATGTTTATAAAGAGGAACTGTCAAACTGGAGTAGAATTTTCTTTCTTTCTTTTTCTTTCTTTTTATTCTTTTGTAACTCCAGCTGTACCAAGCCCGATATAAAAACCAGATAGATAATAGATAGCAAACACACTGAATTAAATGTATAGTATATAAAATGACAGATAGACAGACAGACAGATAGATAGATAGATAGATAGATAGATAGATAGATAGATAGATAGATAGATAGATAGATAGATAGATAGATAGATAGATAGATAGATAGATAGATAGATAGATTGGAATATGTTCACACATTTTGTGCAATAAAAATAAATTAAATAAACTAACTCCAATAACAATGTGCAAATACATATAAGCAGTTTTTGTTACTCCCCAATAGCACCACAACATGGACACTGTTGTGTTGCTGTGTGTGACCTCTAAAGGATATATTTGCTTAATGGAGAAAATTGAATGCACAGACTTTGTCTTAGCAGTTATTAAGTGATGCATAAAGTAAATGCATTCTCTCCGAAACAATGCTCCTGATATTCCAGTTAAAGGACCCACTAACTTTCCCATTACATACAAGCTCTGATCACTCACAGCAACTTGTTTTATCAGACTGATCTTTTAACATTTTTATGGTTCTGGTAAAGGGATGCAAATTCTGAGGTGTCAAATCAATCAGTCTAACTCTCAACAGAACCTTAAATACAGCAATAAAACAGCCCAAGAATGTAATTCACCTCAGTGAAACACTCAACATGTCCCTCGTGATTTAAACCACCTTTGGCATGGAGGCCTATCACAGTTGCAACACATTTTCTCAACCAATTGCGCATTACAGTCTTCTAATGGTCAAGTCAGACAGAGTAACTTATAGCAGCTCATTAAAAGGCTCCTCTCACTCTCTTCCTATCTCTCCCTTTCAAACTCTCCCTCTCTTCCTCTTTCTCTCCATTTCCCTCGCTCTCAGTGGACACAATGTCTCCTGCCTATTTGCAGTGATTTCCGCAGGATGAATTAATGTGCTGTCAGGCCTGTTTCAGAGGCAGCTAGCTGGCAGCTTTCCTGATCCTTGGCTGATCAGCTACTCGCCGGCAGCAGAGGTGTCTAGCCTGCTAGCCAGTGAGCCGGTCAGTGGGCAGAGAAAAGGGAAATGGAAGATAAGACGTGGGGGGGTTCCCACCGATCCATTTGTCTATCCGTTCGCTGACAGGCTGAGAAAAGTCATGATGGACGATGCCCTTTCAAAGTCAGACAACATTTTCTCTCTGTCCCAGAGCTGTGGCCAGGTACTGTATCTGTAAAGCTCAGTGAACTGCGAGCCTTTGGTCATTCAAGCTATAATAGTTTAAATATAAGTAAATAGTTCAGGCACTGGCCAGTAGACTAGAAACAGCACCCTTTAGAAAATGTAGGAAAAATGTAATAATATTTGTTATTATGAATTTTATTTTGTATGCTGTTTTTTAATCATTACACTGAAAATAAATACATAAAAAGCAGTAAATAAAGATTATTGGAGTATGTTTTACATAAAATACTATTTTATGTACTGTTCGCCATTTCTTTGCAGTATTTTGCGAAATTTACCAGCAATTTGTAAGTATTTTTTCAGTTTCTTACAATGGGCTTTAATAATGATACTTTGTTCAGTAATTAAAAGGCAAAGTAAAATATTCATGCATTCTCTGATCTCGCTAATAAATAACACAATTATGTGTTTTTTCTGTAAAAATAATAAGAAAGTCAATATTTGGCAACATTTAATTAAGTAAATTTTAAACATTGATTTTTTTTTAACTATTATTATTATTATTTGTAAACATTTCCTTGCGATTTGTGAATGATTATGTTTTTCTATTTTTCCTCTTTTTTTTCAGTGTGTTAGAATATTCATTTACCTTTAGTGGGCTTTAATATTGATATTCTGTCCAATAATTTTTCAAAGGCAAATTAAAATATTCCTCCATGCTCCAATCTTATTAATAGATAGCAAAGGCTTGTGTTTTCTCTGTAAAACTAATAAGAAATTTTATATTATAAAACATTTAATTCAGTAAATGTCTTGCCATTTCTTTGTAATTGTTTGTGAAATTTCCTAACAGTGAATTTTCTTCACTGTGTAAGAACATTTCATTTACTTTTTGTTTGGCTTTAATAATGATATTTTGTTCTTTATATATTATTCATAGGCAAATGAAAATATTTCGCAGTCCTCTGATCTTGCTAATAAATAGCAAAGACTTGTTTTTCTCTGTGAAAGTCTCTATTGGCAACACAAAAGCTTAGAAATCACTTACCCAAAATGAAGACTAAACAGCCTCTATAATCTCATTCATTTGGTAATGCCTAATCAATGGCCAAGCAACATTGAAGGGTCTAGTTCAGCCATCGATCACAATCTTTTGATTCTGCCTCAACAATAAGCTCTGCAGGAGGGACAGATTGAGCGCAACTTCGCATTAATAGGCTTTGGGTTCTTTAATCTAGACTTCCTCTTGTGATGGTACATTTTTTTGGAGTTGGGGACAATCTGAGGCTTGTCTTATTACCCCTGTTGCCTGGTGAGATCGGCCCCTATTCCCCAGCACCACATCCCAAACCTTAATCCAATTTGCTCGGCCCCCTTGTCCACAGCAGCTAGCCAAATTAAAAACCCTGTGCTGCAAAAACACCTTACATTTCCAAGGTATTGGCTCGCTGTGCTAGACTAGAAACTTCATTTATTCTGGCTAACTTCTCAATTATCTTCCCAGTAGTGGAGATGTGTAAAAAGTGCGAAAATCAATACGAATCCATTCCCCTCGTATTGGAAGGGGAAAAATTAATGAGATAGGACACTCTCTTAATCAGAAATAAATGTTTTAATTCAGATAATGACATAGTTTTCCCTTGCAGAGGGATGACAAATGCCGGGCCAGCAGTCTGCTCGCAGGCCGTTTCAATTTTATTGTAAATATAAAAGGTATTGATTGGCGAGATGTACAAACCCTATTGCTTACAAAAGCCATTTGGGGGGCCTGGGAAAACTATTAAGCGTGGGGTCAGAAATCAATAAACAACACTAAAACGTGGCCGCGCTTGCCCCGGCTGGCACCTTGGAAAGCAAAATGGCAGGCGTAGTGACAGAAATGTCTGTGGCGGGTAACGGCGGGGGTGATGGGGTCAGGTGTATAATCATGGAGAGGGCTTTGACAGCCGATTTACACTGAGGCCTGACAGCCTGCCCTCTTCAACACACACACACACACACACACACACACACACACACACACCAGCTCATCAGCTTGTCACTACTTAAGGTCTGTTTCACTGACGCATCTAATGGAACCTCTAATGACTGTCTATCACCCACCTCTCTGGATCACAACCTTTTAAATATTCACGTTTGAATTGTAAATGAACTATATTTGTACTCTGGGGTTTATTAAAACTATTTTAGAGAACCATGAACAAATATTTAGACTTTTTCGTGGTCTCCCAGAGTAATAATTTTATTTTATCAAAAGAAAGTAATGTTCTCCATAGTGACTTCTTTGTAACGAAAATAATCACATTTTCAGTTTCTATAAAATTGTCTAAAATAAAAGATATATATATATGACCCTGAACAACAAAACCAGTCTTAAGTCGCTGGGGTATATTTATGGCAGCAACCAAAAATACATTGTATGGGTCAAAATGATTGATTTATGCCAAAAATCATTAGGATATTAAGTAAAGATCATGTTCCATGAAGATATTTTGTAAATTTCCTACTGTAAATATATCAAAACTTAATTTTTGATTAGTAATATGCATTTCTAAGAACTTCATTTGGAAAAATTGAAAGGCGATTTTCTCAATATTTCGATTTTTTGATAATAATAATGTAATGGTTATAATGTAAAATTAAAGTGTCAACAAAGCTGAACATATGGTAAATACAATTTAGTAAAAATGTAATTACTCCATATTTGTACCTTGATGATCAGGAAAATGTCCTCTAAACCAATGGAAAAGGCCAATCTGCCCTCAGGCACAGGGCAATGAGAGGTATATAATGTGTGTATAGTAATTAGGGTAGGTAAGGGAGAGTGACCAGGGCAGACAACTTAACCCCAGATCTATGGACTCCATTGGACAAGTTGTGGGTCAGACCCTTGGCTGCACTTTGTCCGTGTCTTCCATCGACTGACCCTTTGAGTAGACCACTTGCTTCCAACAGGTGCAGTCTGCTGGCCAATCCCAGCCCGAATTAAAGCTCAAAGCCATCTTAACAAACAGTGCAAATTGATAAATCATTGGAAGGCGCACAGGGACTTTATCTGCTGGAGATCCGGAGGGCTTAAGGAGGATCAGCCAGTAAGTATTGCTATCTTCAGCGACATCCGCTTGGTAGATAAATAAATAAATGATGGCTAGTGTGTCTTCATACATGTAAGAGCGTCTTCTCCGAACAGAGGCTCAGTTGCAGGTGGGGGGGCTGGGTTCAGTTGTGAATGAGAATAGTACTTTTCCTGCCCTTCTTAAAATGGGATTTGGAGGGGTCACTCTTGCCTATCAGAGGGTGAGCTGTTGGGCGTTTTGGGCTATGTGAGGGGGGTTCTGCAGATTTGGATCTCTGAGCCCCCTCTGCTTTCCTCTCTGGATAATGTCAGTTTCCGTGTCACTCTCATCTTCCAAACTGATGATTGGGTGGGTCTGATTCAGCCCCCAGTTTTTGCGGTCACTCGACCCTGTGTGTAATTCTCTCTTAATGCCGTCATGGTGAACAAAGCCCCCTATCCGCTGCACGCACAGACCCTCTTGACCCCTTGTTGCCTGATACAATGCAATTGGCCATGTCATTATGGCTACCTGGCTGTCCTATTCCCTGTCTCTGCATGCACACCGACTGTATAATTTGATTTTCAGCCATCAGAGGGACAAGGGCCAGAAGATTTGCTGGCCAGCTAGTAAAAATGAGGGAAGAGATGACAGCAAAAGGTCATCTGATATTTCTGGGGATATCCAGAGGAAAATGGGGCCTAAAGAGGGAGGGAAAACTATTTATCTACAACACCATCTGAATTTCCATTTACCTCACCAGATATTCTTGTCAGAAAACAACCATGTTTGTAGCTTGCATTGACTTGACATGTAGATTCATTCATAACGTTAACGTTTTTATAGTATAAACACACAAACTGCAGAGACAAAATAAATCAGAATACAATATAATTATTATTAAATCAAGATTTTTTATTATTATTAAAAATAATACGTTTGGTTATTTAAAAATGAAAGTTGTTATAATAAATCAATATTTAATATATTATTTTTAACCTACACCTTCTCTGTATAAAAATTGCTGAGAGATA